>NC_056727.1:1044551574-1044851574 GCF_019279795.1 Protopterus annectens | reverse complement strand
TAGTGAAATCCTAACAACACTGGAACACATGGCATAAAACATGCAAACTCAAATGATTGTTCTGGTTGCAAATCAAGGCATCTACCTAGAAAAGGGTATGTCAAGCATACAGAGCCTTGTATGAGATGGGACAACTATGTGGATGAACAAACAAGCTGTGGTCTGCCTCTCATCTTGAGCTTGGTAGTAACGTTTTGCTTGTGGTGTGGGAACAGTATAGGAGAAAAGTATCCCAGTAGAGAGTGGTTGTAGGGAGACCAGCAGTAGTAGTTTCCAGGCACCAGCAATTCAGGGGACTCCCCTCTTTTCAGCATTCTTCACAAGGTAATTGTGTCATTTTAATACATACTGCCTGAAAGGGGCCAACTGCAGAATAACTGTTTAAAACTTTCATCCTCACCTACACAGGGTGTATGTATTACTTTCCACTCCATTGTTTGCCTGTGCTCTGTGCAGGCACAGAAACCTTGGATGACTATTTTCTTGGAAACCATTTTGGAATTAACTGCAGTACTAATTTGCACACAGGCCAAGTAGCATGTGCTGCCAAGTACTGTCCCCAGATGTCCCAGTACTGTGATATTTAAAGCCATGAAAATAATTATCATGGAAATGACCAGAAACAATGTAGTAAATCTACAGACATTGGATCAAACCCAGTTTGTTTTGGTCAAGGGCAGATCATGCCTACCTTTACCAGTGGACCTCATTGTCTGATAAACTATGCAATGGTTAAGGGGAACATGAGTCCCTCCACCTACCTTGGCCTGCCAAGGTATTTGACACTATTAGGCCATCAGGCATTGTTGAATCAGTGTAGAGGATATTTACAAACTAGTATGTCAGTCAGTGGATGGTCAAGTGTCTGACTGTCATTATCCAGGATGATAGCACTGGGTAGTCCACCACTATAATGAGGTCAGTTATCAGTGGACTTCCCTCACAAATAATTCCTGGGACTACCCCTCTAGCCATTCCCATCTCTGCAGACATGGCCACTGTCAATGACCTCAGACTGACTACATTTGCAGATGATTGCAAATTAGTAGCTGTCACTGAATCCCACAAAGAACAAACAATTATTCAGGATGGGCTGACACACACATTCAGCTGTTTCCATTGACAATTACTAAATGCCAAGTAATGCACAATACTATCCTTTGGGAAGTCATCCCCCCTGGTAAATATCATAGTGTCCACACACCTCCAACAGTTGATCCAGTAGCCAGGGACATATGGACACTGACAGTGATATAGTCTTTGACTTTCACGGGTTGGCAAGATGTGGGGATTCAGTCAATGTTGCACAACCTATAGAGAAAGGTATGGCATGTAAATCCCAGAATGTCATTGTTACACTGTATTTGGCACTCTTTACACCTATCATTGAATGCAATGCCACATTTGATATGTAACAACACAGGCATATCTGACAACTGTAATAGTCACAGAGGTTCCACAGTAAACCAATACATAGTGTACATAACATGTCCTATGCAGACCATGCCATAACTGTGTATTATTTCTCCTACATGCTTTGGAGGGGAGGTGTATGGCTGCCATACAGGGAAGTGTCAGATCCCACTGAGTACCTCCTCCATATCCAAGAAAGGGCTAGCATGAGAATTACCTGTTCTACACACCTACACCTTGACTCTGGTATATATAAGACATGCTGGAGATACAGGTATGTAACCCAGATACTACACCCTATATGTAACAGGCTCCCCATCCATGAGAAGCACAGTTCCACTGTAACTCACATCATGTGCAAGTTACACAATGGGATGTGGAACAAGACACTCATAACTGGTTTAGGACATGTGTCTAATGGACACAGGGAAATAATAGATGGTTCATCCCCCATGCCACAGCTTGTAGATATCAGAGCTCACAAAACCCTGCTTACACATATCAAGGGTATCAGACCTTGTCAGAGATTAGGGATGCATGACTACAATGAAAGAAGCCATTGTTCTTGTTAGCCCATTACACACATATGAATATATGGAGCCATGCACCTATACTTGTTTACCTTTCTGAAGACATTTTCCTTCTTTGCTGACATTTCATCCTGTGCTCTGATAAATATGGGTTTATTGTACCTGTGTACACATATGTGTGTCCTACACAGTCCTGAAAGTGAAACATAAACAATTCTATGAGACACCTTGCATTGTGGAAGTATACAGCCATTACAACATCATTCAATGTAATGTACACAAAATAATGTGGTTTACTCATTACAAATTGCAGCATACAATGTCTGTCAGTAACCAGTGCAAGTGTCATATCAAAGGCAAGAATGGATGAAACAAAAACATAGTAATTAATGTAATCACCCTGTACATCAAACACATAGCTTCATTTCCCTGCATCAATGACAAGGATGACAGGGATGTGGTACGGGTATCATCACTTGCACAGAGTGTTTTTTGGGGGTGCAGGAGGCCTAGGCTGACCCAACAGGTTGGCAAGCATGTGTGTGAGTCAGGAAGGGAAGCAGACAAGATGGACCATGGAAATATGGTGTGCGTATGTCAGTGTCCTGATTGTGACAGCGATGTGTGAGTGTCTGCATGTACACAGTCAAGCTCTGTGCTAGCCCTACATGTCTATATGTTGGACAGCTGTGAGCCATGCATAGTAGAGCTGACAGTTCAACATCTCTTCCCCTGAACACAGAAACTGTCTCTGACAGGAGTTGCACCGGCACCTCCATGCTCAAGGTCAGAAGCAGCACTTGTACCTGAGGGTGACTGCTGTCTGCTGGGACAGTATCCTCATTGAGAATGCCTAGGACCATGACCCCATGGCTGCCACATTTTGGTATGGACTGCATACTCCCCTCTGGAGTACTGGATGTACTGCCATTGTGGGATCGTGATTGTGCATGGCCACGTGGACTCTCAACTGATGTAGTTGCTGACCTATATCCATGGGTCTGACACTCATCTCCAGCCAGATGTTCCAACAGAGACAATGTGTGTCACAAGAGAGTGTATGATCTGTCTCAGAACACCATCTTTCCACTGCATCAGTCAACAGATTCGTGGTATCAGCAACACAGTGGAGGCAGTCATGGATGCCAAACTGTGCTGCATCCATAACCCTGAACATCTCTCCCGAGTTCTGTTCAGAATATGCCTGTGCCTCCATGACAGCCCTAAACATATGCCGAGTGACATGTTAAGAGACACCTGCAACAGGTGCTGGAGAGACAGCAGGCCTCCTACGAGCACCCCCTATCAATCTGCCTGTGTGGAACCCCATCAGCTCTTTGGCTATGGCCAGTATTGACACTCACTGCAGCCATAGTATCCACACTTTCCTGTTCAATGTCCCCACCCTCTGACTGTCCAGTATCAAAGGCCTCAGGAGACAGGGTATGCGTAGCCATACTGTATATGGTGATAATAAGGGCAGAAGAGGGAATTCAACCTTTTTGACAGATTCAGCCCCTGCAGCACTCACCTGTGCCTCACTTTGGTCGCCATCATCATCAGAGTCTGAAGAAACATTGACATCAGTTTTGAAGGGGAAAGAGACCACCCCCCCCCGGTCACCTGTGATAAAATGGGAAAAGTAGTACATTAATACCTGAACTACTGTGCTCTGCAGTACTATGTTGCAATATATGTTTCACTGAATACACTGCTGTCACTATTATAGAATTGTTTAACCCCCGATCCTGTATTGTAGGGCATAAGAACATTCTTTTCTAACAAACATCTGTAGTGATTCTATATAAAATCTCTTTAAACAGGAATCTCATGAATAGCAATGATGTACAGTGTTGACGTTTGGCAAAACTCTGCAAAGCTGACACATATGGCAGTCTATTGTCCTGACAATACTGTGAAATCTAGCAGTGTGCTCACACCTGCAGGCATAGGTATGAGTCTACACTGTGTACAGTCAGAAAATATCTGTGCCATTGGCAATCATGCAGACAGTACATCAATCAAGCAAACAGGCCTGGGATGACAATTTAGTGAATACATTGCACTAAATCTACATCTCTAACAAAACAGTGTTGTGCTTACCAGGAGCAGGAGGACAGCCTCTTCTGATTCCTGATGGACCTGTGGAAATTTGAGGGAGAGGTAATGCAAACAGCACCACATGTTGCAGTATAACAGGATAATATGTTCATAGATCCCACTTTTACAGTAGCTACTATGTAAATTGCTATGGTGGTCACAATCTAAGCATGACATTCAAAGTGCTGCTACCCCCCCAAAAAAAAACACACTTGACACCCACGTAAACCTATGTACACCCTGACACATGGAATGCTACAGTATTCCAATGGAGATCCAACTAAGCATACCTGGACCCTCCTCTTGCGTGAAAACTGTGGCACCCACATCCATGACATACTGTGTATGGATGCCCAGGAGCTGTACTGTGTTCCTAGGTTTTCCAGGAATTCCTCAGTGGCCAACAGTTGTTGTTCTGCTGCAGGCCCTCCACCAGTGACACCGTGATCCCTGGCCACATCCGTTGCTCTTCTGCATGTGTTGTCGAACATATCGGTGTCAAGGTGTTACACCTGTTCATATGTCCTGCTCTGGTGACCAAAAACATTCACATCATGGAGTAGGTCATCCCACATTGCTGCCCACTCTTCCCTGTCTACCCTCCCCCTGGACAGCAGGAGTTGATGGTTTTGCCACAATGCCTCCAGAATTATCTCATTTTCAGCATCTGTAAAAGGGCCCTGGAATCGGGGATACATATTTCCTGAAAGACAAGCAAACGGGGACACATGTCGGGAGCACACATGTGGGACTACAGTATGTAGAGATACATCAATAAAGGAATGCTAGCAATATTCACTGCTTGATGACACTTGTCATATTCAACAGTGTATAAACATACAAAGGGTGTGGATGCAAGTAGGATAGTAGCGATAGTAAGCTATTCCTGTTTGTGCCATGACAGATACTGATGTATGATTACACACCCAACACAGGAGTCCATTGTAGTGTGGCACCTAGAGGTAACTCCCTCTTATAATATATAAAAACAACCATGCCAAACAAATAGCAGTGTAATATTACAACTGCTATCAAGGGAAATTTCCAGGAGACTGGTGTACCTAATTAACACAAAGCATTCTACCCTTACTGTACTCTAGTCCCTCTGTAAGTGTAACACATCTGGAGATCAATGACATGTTATAAGTACAATTCCTAGAATGGCTTAATGAGCTAATCCCCATTCCCCCTAAGTATATTCAGACATATGCATTATGTTGGAAAAAATGGTTACAAACCTGATGGAGTACAATACTCCTCTGTGGAAAGATACATACATTTGAATGTTGTGCCAGCGAGTTCACCCTGCAAGATAATTCTCATACACAATGGTTTCCCTAGCTTGATGTTTGTCTTTTTACCATGGTTCTAATTAGCAAGTGATTGCGTGTGAAGCAATCTGTGCTTTGGAAATGATAATTGCAGCCAACACAGCTGATTTGCAGTGTAATCAGCCAATCCCATGCAACCACTGAACAAGATTTAAGGGCTCAATGTAGTTTTCAAACCCTTTCTCATATGTTGGGGTGGAAATTACTGGTTTAAAGATACTACATCATCACAAAGAGAATGTTTGTATCAGCTACGTTTTACATATAGATGTGTGTACTACAGGATGAAGCTGAATCTGATGCTTCAGGCAATAGGCATAGGCAGAGTGGGTAAACACTTTGCAGGAGAACAAGACTAAAGAGTAAGTGTGGGGGCTGTGGCTGCCTTGTTGTATAGACAGAGCCAGATGGAGGGAACCCATCCCACTGAAAATTAGGTTATGTGTCTCAAGTAAGTATCTTAGCCAAAGGTATCAATGCCAGAATAACAGACAACATGCTTTGTGTGCCCTAGAAAAAGGTAGAGGGTCTATTAATCATTATGTCATGCATTTGGGAAACTGCCATGACCAAGAGTGTGTTTTGTCATGGTAATCTCCTTCTACTTGTGTGCTGGCAACCCTAGCATCTATCACAATCTCCATATATGTATGTTACTTGTGCAGCTGTGGTTGCCTATAATATCACTAGCAAATCATCGTGGACTGCAGTCTGATATTACTGGGTCACAGTTTCAGTACACAATGTGAAATCCTCTTGGAATTCCTACTAATGCATGACCTAACATTCTCTACACTTACTAGTGTTGTAATAGGAGTAGGTTAGAGTAGTCCTACCTGTGGGCCTTTGACTGATATTATTCCGAAGTAGATATTCCATCTGTACTGCTTTAGGTGGATAACTAAAGCACAGCTTATAATGCTGATGTCCACATAAATGTATTTTCATTGCTAGACACAGCTATAGTTGAACTCATGACCACGTGTACCAAAAACTAATGTATTTACTGCATTTTATATACTGAACTACTGAGTCCTTGTTGCAGTCTATTTTTACATGTTGTAGATATCATTCCACTGTTATCTGCTGTTATTTACCTCACCTACACGTACTATTATGTGTATGGCTTTAGAGTGCTGTATTTTTCTACCACGGTCCCAGTTAACATTTTATTTTTTCATTATTGTTTTAGCAAGTCTACTTTTGCATGTTATACATAGAATTTCAGGGTTACCTGCTATTAGATGCCTCACTTATTTCTATTCCTAAGTGCGTGGCTTTATACTGATGTATTTCTGTACTAGATTCCCAATTACAGTACTATTTTTCTCTTACTCTTTTAGATGACTTGTTTGGTGTGTTGCGATGCAATGGATTGCTTAAATATGCTTAATGAAAGGAACTTGAACATTACTATATTTTGATTAAAACATGTGTGTTCATTAACAGCTGTGTGGTGTGGTAGGTTGATCCACTGTTCTGCAGGTGTGATGGTCCTGGGTTAGAAATATGGCACAAGTGTACTTTTTGAATGTGATTAATGTCTCTCTTTTCCAAAGCATATATCAGTTTAATGCTATTTAGCATAGCTAAGCAACACAGTGTGCCACAGTGCGTCATGCAAAAAATCTTTAAAGAAAAGAAAGATGGAGAAATAGGACAGTAGTGAAATGGGGTGCAAGCAGGGGGAAAAAGAGAGTGAAAGGCAGGTAGGTATGTGCAGGAAGTGTGTAGGGCAGAACCATAGCTATTCATTTCTTGTACAGCAACAGCTGTACATTTTAACAGATTGTTTAGCTGAATTTGGACTGTCCCTCCTAGAGTGAGAGGTGATGACTACAGCAGTGCATTGTCATGCCAGTTAGACCAAATTAAGTGTGTCCAATGGACATGTGTGTGAAATGGAGAGCTATGTATGAGACATTTTTTTTTGGGGGGGGGCAGGTGTCCATTTCTTTTTAAGGTGAGAGTAGAATGTTGGGGAAGGGACAGAGGTACATGTGGGTGAGGTAAGTTAGGTAGGTAAGGAAGCTTTTGTAGACAGAGAAGACAGCAGACAGGGTTGGTTTGTGATACAAGGGGGGTGAACACCTTGGATGTGGAGGGTGTTGTGGAATCCCAGTCCCATGAGCGTCACACATGGCAGCAGTGTGACTCAAGTCCTCACCCATGGGACCATCAGCACTGCTTCTTCACTGCCCGTGTAGTGGCAGTGCTGGATGCTAGTTTCCAGGGTGAAGCTGCCCCACTTGGATGGAGATCATACTCTCCATCAAGTGTAGCCATGTACTGATAGCTCAGCACAGCAACCCGTGCACCATACCGGGCATATTCTCATGGGTGACAAAGTCACCCCCCTCCACCTCTCCTCTGGAAGTGGAGGTGGAGGGGAGTGGCAAAGTCACCCCCCTCCACCTTCACTCCCAGAGGGGGGCCCAGCCCCAGCCTGTGGGGCAGAACTACCCAACACTGCGGGTAATGCAGGGGCAGTAGAGGGGACACCATTAGGCTGTGGCCCAGATGTGCTGGGCCCCTGTACCACAGCTGGGGGAGCCAAAGTAGGTGGATCACCAGGAACTGGCCTACCCTGTCACTCTGTGGAAAATAAATATAAACATAAGGTGAGAATAAACATAACCAGGCAGATATTACTATTAACATTATAGAACATAATAATGAGTAATCAAGCTAAATATGAAGGATTATAATAAGGAAAAAGCAATACGTAATGTTAGTAAAATTATTTTAACAGCAAACCAGTATGAAATTATACATAAGAGGTTGTTACAAAAATATATATTACTATAAAATTATAATAATAAATAACATTAATAAATTAAAGAAGAGAAGGGTTGGGGGAGAGAGAGCAAAATGCCATTAGTAACTTTGCAGGTAATATTACTACACAAACTACTACTACATACTTCTACATATGTACAATTTCAGTTGTGAGTACAGTAAATGCAACTAATGTACAGATGATGCTGCATATACATTGCACTCAACCTGTTACCATGGGACAGTATGGGGCAAGCTCTAACACATGGTGGTACAGGGGCACAACTACAGGGAACAGTTGTATTTAGTGTACTCATATGGGTTCCGGCATGTAGATTGCGAGACAATTGCCCGCGAGCTACAACGCCGAAAGCAGAAGGTCACAGCACCGCTAGACTGTAGAGTGGTGCAGCTGAAAGAGAGCTATGGGGTGGAATTGTACATTGATGGTTAAACTGTCACATAGAGATGATCCCTAATGTAACTAAGTGGGCTGTTTCCTAACAGTAGGAATAATAGACAGAAGGTCACAGCACCACTAGACTGTAGAGTGGTGCGGCTGAAAGAGAGCTATGGGGTGGAAATGTACATTGATGGTTAAACTGTCACATAGAGATGATCCCTAATGTAACTAAGTGGGCTGTTTCCTAACAGTAGAAACAGCCTCACTAGACAAGCGATCATCGGCACAAGTCAGCTAAGCAGGTCTAACAACACAAAAAAAAACCCCAAAAAAACCCCAGCATACCTGCTAAATGCACATGCACAGAAATCCCCAAACACAACCCTTGCAGCAAACTATGGAGTGGGAAGCTACAAGATGTGAATGGCCAAAAAAGCTGCAGCTAATAGATACACTAATATATGTGCACTGACAGCACCACAAGCTCATTCACAAGGCATCCCCACAATGGAAATAATGTGCCTTGTTAGAGCCCCCCTAGTGCATACCTCTCAATCTCTTAGAACAAGACATCTTGACAAAGCAATAAATTAAAGTGGGAGAAAGGCCCAAAAAGAGGGAGAAATTGTAAATTCTGCTTTTACAAACTTAGAAAGTTGATAGAATAACAGGTTTTGCATTAGCATGACTTTTCTGAAGGGTATGAATTCTAAAACTCAGTTGTCTGTCATTATTTTCTAACTTCAATATCTATCTATCTATCTATCTATCTATCTATCTATCTATCTATCTATTTATTTCTGTAAACTAATTAAATAAATAAATATAACTGTCATCCACAAGTAAAGGAAAGCCAAAAGCACAACAGCAGTTTGTCCTGCAAGACAGAAATACATACATACATACAGGCAACAACAGGGATTCCTGAGTAAGACAGATCCCCGTAATACCAAGTGCATTAAAAAAATAGTGTTATCACTGCTGCACTACTCTTTATACATAACATGCCCATAGCCAAACCTACTGATATCATATGTACGGCTGACCTGTGACAGGTGTAAACAGGACAAACCTGGCAATTAATGACTACCTAACTAACAGTACAGAAGCAACCACTGTAGAAGGGAGCACTGACACATAGGGGAGGGAAAGCACATATCGGACACATAGGATTATAAACCCACCTCACTGTCACCAGCTGATTACACACTACTGAATATGTGCGTAATGTGTGGGTTGCCAAATCAATCCTATGGTTGTTGCAGATGGGGTACACACATATGCAGAGGCATGTAGGCAGAAAAGGGTGCTGCACAAGGGAACATCCATTAATAATGTCTGTCTCTGAAACTGAGACTGTGCACCACACCCTGATTGGCCAGCTTCAGTAGCTGGGAGTTAAAGGGGACCTGTGCAGTACATGCAGATCCAGTGGTGTAAAAGCAAGCTGGATAGACACCTACAGGACTACAGCCAGTTGTCAATTTTGTGGCTGTGTGAATTGGACATAGAGAATCCCTAGAAGGAAAGTTAGTAAGAGCAGGGTGGTGTGTATACTGCTACAAAGGGCCATTGTGGTAGACAGCACCTATACAGAAGGGTACAACACAAGGTGGTGTACTGCAGTATAACCATAGTCTGACAGTGGCCTATACCTAAGTAGTGTCAATGTACTGTTCCCTGTTACACTGGATGTGATGGATGCTGAGATGGCAACCACAAGTAGTGTTGCCATGTTGGAATCTGTATACGAGTATAGCCCAGGTCAGCTTGGCAACAGATATTGAACAGTGTCCAGCCAACGAGACAAACCAATCCTGGTAGTGGAGGGATACCTGTACTACTTACAGCAGGAAGTCCTTTCCAAACAGTACTGGAGATGTGGTGAGCAGAGAATAAAGGCCTGCAGGGGCTATGCTATCACTGTTCACCAGGATGGGGGGAAGAACTGCATAAATCACTGCCACACCAGCATGGACCAGATGCAACCACTGCCCAGGTGGTTGTGCTGTGAGCAGAACTATGGCATAAGACAATAAACAGCAATGACATGCCTAGTCTGGTAATGCAGAGTGTCCTTGGCACAGCAGATGACAATGTGTTACAGGAGATGCCTTGCCATGCCACCCTGTGTCGAAGCATCTCCAGGGTACAGCAGAGGGCACGGACATCTATGTCCACACCTCCGGCAACACTTGCAGATATTGATGTTAGCCAGTATCCACTCCGTAGTGATAGCTTTATCTTACACAGACAGTCAGACATGGATGGTAAAGATTCCTTGGTTCTGCTAGCTACAGCACAAAATATGGCAGATTTGTGCAGGTCAGACATCATACTCAGGCATGGCACCTTCCCAACACGTGCTGATATTTGCCATCAGCTGTATACTTTACATGGATCTATTGGCACCTCCACCTCGGCATGAATTGTCCCCCTGGTGTATTGTCTAATGATATGGAAATCATAGTCTGCATACAACAATATGTGGGACATACTTAAGGGTATGGCTGCAGATCAGGGATGCACCTTAACTCCATGGTACATTATGACTGATTTTGAGAAGGCAGCAATCCATGCTAGTCGAAAGGCATTCCCTAAGAGTATTCTGAAGGAGTGACTATTCCATTTTGCACAGATCAATTGGCACCAAATCTAGCATCACCACCTGGTGGCCTTGTATGGTACAGATACCGCATTCTCAATAGCCATCCACAAGCTGATTGCATTGGCATTCCTACCAGTTGATGATGTTGTCCCCACATTTCTGGACATTGTGGCTACCTTACCTGACTGTGCTAAGCCTGTAGGTATATTTCTGTACCATCATTATGTGCATGACCAACCAAGGAAATATGCATCCTGCTGCTCAGTGCACTGTCTGCCATCTTCCTACCCTCTGAAGTTCTGGAATGTGTGTGAAGTGTCTGACATGGACTTCCCACGGACCAATAATCAGGTGGAGGCATGGTATCGTTGACTAAAAGTATTACTTGAATGCTCTACAGTACAGCTTTCTGACCTTTTGTCTGTTCTACAACAGGAACAGAACCTGACAGACAACTGAAGGGAGTCACTTTTGAGGGGGATGGCTGTGATACCATGTAGGAAGGCTACTGTTGTAAGGGAGCATTACCTAAAACACATCTTGCAACATAAGTGTGACTACAGTAATGTGCAGGATTTCCTACGTGCTGTAGCACATTTCTAAAAGTTGTAAATATATTTGGTTCTAGTACACAGCAAGCACTACATACATCACTTTATCTGTTGTGTTAGTAAAGGCTCCGCCCACAGTACACTGATGTCACAGTACCACTTTCATGCCCCCTTGGCATCACGTGTTGACCACTTGTGCTACTGACAGTGGTACATGTTGACTTCTGTGGGGGTGCAGGGTGTAACACTATGGGGGGTTGTGTCTGCCACATATGGTTAGAGTGCAGGGGGATGTTCTATTCCCACAGGGAATTGTTCAGAGGCATTTGTCAATGTAGCCATAAAGCCAAACTGCCATGTGTCCACATCCAGCTGTCTCACAGGGGGATATCATGCTGCCTAGGCACCTGAATCCGTGCTCAGACATTAGCAGCAAGATGTTCTGAAAGTGAATTTTGACAATAAATTGGATTCTAAGTAATTAATGTCATTTATCTGCTAATCAAGGACAAGACATATGGGGCATTAGTCATTACATTCTGAAAAAATGTGACAGTTGAGAGGTATGTTCATATACACTAAGTTGAATAGATAGCCGATTCGTTTTTAGTTGACTGCCATGGGATTAGAATCCACAAGCTGTGACTCCAGGGAAAATATGCACTTAATTTAACAGTTGACTGCTGGCAGATTAGAACAAACATGCAGTGCATACAGGAATACTGCACACTTACCTATAAGGATTATTTATCAAGGCATAATCCTGCTTTATACTTTATTGATGTTGTTCCTTAAAATCTGGCACTTATACACATGGATATCTGCCCAGAACATCAGCTGTCTTATCCATATACCTTGTTCCTGGAGTGGGGGGAATATACATCATTATTTGACACAAAATGGCCATAACACAGACTTGAACCTTACTGTGGGTATTGTACTACTTTTATCAGACATTTTTTTTCTGCAGTCTTAATTCATTTTCTTTTTACAGTTGAATGGAGTTAGACCTGAGCACATATGCAGTGAACACAGGAATACTGCACACTTATTTGAAAAGATTACTTATCAAAGCACCACCTTGCTTTAAACTTTATTGATAATGTACCCTAAAATCTGGCATTTATGCACATGGATATCTGGCCAGAACTTCAGCTATCTTACCCATACACCTTGTCCATATGTGTGTGGAATATACAGCATTATTTGACACAAAATGGCCAGAACACGGGTTTGAACATTACTGAGGGTATTGCACTACATTTATCAGATAGTTTGTTCTGCGGTCTTTAATCATTTACTTTTTACAGTCGACTGGACTGAGATTAGAACACACATGCAGTGAATTAAGAATAGTGAACACTTATTTGTTTGAAAACAGTACATATCACAGCACTATTACCCTTTAAAATCTATTGACTACTGTTGCTTTAAGTCTGGCATGAACAACATGGATAGCTGTGTCAGACTACTAAGAAATAACCCATATACCCTTGTCATCACTTGACTGCAACCTACAGCATATTTCCCACAATGAATAGAGCCGAACAATGACTGTTAATCTGGGTAGACCCCAATATTAACTGATGTTTGGAAGCTATACTAACAGTAATCCATGTTTACTTGATTTAACTTGCTTTACCATTTTAGGTAGGCAGTGACCATTACTAAACATATTACATTTCCCAGTGTGATGCCCCACCACTATCCCAGTAATCAAGGATCATCAATCCTCACCACTGGCAATAATGGGGGACATACACACTGGGAAAAGGACAAGTTACACACACAGTATTTCCAAGTGCAGCTCTCTGCACCAAGCGCAATTTCCCTGAAGAACACACAGAGACCTCATTCAGTCTGGGGCTGGCTTTTCCCTCCTTCTCCAGATCCCCAATAAGACTACCCACTGGCACAGCTATAGAGTTTAGATCTCAGCTGAATGGCCAAGACAAGACCTCCAGATCCTTCGATGTCCAACCATTGCTTCATGTCCTTGCCCAAGTAGCTGACACCCATACTCTTTGAGATTTGATTTATACATAAACACACACATACACCTGGAAAGTCTGGCTCAGGTTCACCAACTATGTCCCCTTTTGCCCAGACTATAAGGTATTTAATACTGCCAACTCTTTAGCAGCTACTTTAAGGCCATTAACAAAGGGTGTCCAATCTTACTATGTAATATTACTGTTAACTCAAGTGGTAGTTTGGCCAAGAGTAGGGCTATTAGGAGTGACCCACCAAGTGTCACCAAATAAATATGCAAATACTCTCAAAGCTTAAATATGTCTCACAAATATCAGCCACAATGAAAGGTTTAAATATATTTAATAATAAATAATAAAAGAACAAGAAAATACTCAGCAAATAATCACAGGTACATCAGAGTTCAAAATCACAGGAAATATCTAAAACAACATTGCAGGACAGTCTCAAATAAATAAAGAAAACATCTAAACTCTACTTCACTATATTCCTGTCTGTATCTAAAAGAAATTACTGTACCATATTTAACGTACTTCCAGAGCAAGGCAAGGCAGATGTGGTTAGTGGGTTTTCCAGCTGATGCTGTCAGGTCAAAGACAAATTAAAAAATGATCTGTCTTTCTTAGAGAGTTCTTAAATTAATATCTCAAATGTTACTGCTGGGTTAGCTTGCAGAATGACATCTCTTCTTGTCATCTGACTTTAGTTCCCAATCTAAACCCCCATTGCTAGAAACTGCCAGCCTTTAGCATCTACTTGTGAAAAATACATAGCCGTCAGATCATTGCAGCTGATGGAAGACATAAAACAATAAAACACTTACAAGACAACGCAGAAGGCTCCCTAGTTTTAGTCATATTGTCTCCTTGCTGCATTGAAACCATCTTTTATGGCACAGTTATAAAATAATTTAATTTCAACTGTTTTTCTGAAGGTTTGCAAGTTAACCTTCGATGTTCCAGTTTCCACTCAATAGTGTATATACATTTCTTTTTTTTTCCAGTAGGGTACACTGTGGCTACATCTTTAGGCTCAGTACTTTACAAAGCCTTTCAACACACAATTCTGTACCAGCAGTTTGATATACAGACAACATACAGTTCTAATACATTTGTTCCACAAGCATGTGAATCATGTTGATATTCACAAATGATATATGATTATTTAAAAAATTCCAGATAGCTGTGCTGGCAGTACCTCCTTTTGTCACACCCAGGTATCTCATGCCTGACTGTTATGATTGCAAACTCTGTAAATAATTTATTTTGACAGTACATTATGCATTAGGTTATTCCATTGACATTTCCCTACTTACCCCACTCATGCCTCATCCTAGCCAGATGCACTGTATGGGGTTGGACATTGCGAGTCCTCTCTTCTGCAGCTGTTGTAAGAGAAGCAAACCATTATGCATACCAGTTTTGCACATATTCAACTTGAACACTTCTAAAGTAATGCCAAATATACTTACATATCTGTGGGGTCTGCCCAGCCTGAGCTTCTTGAACCCAGGTATCCAAAGTTCCTCTCTTTCTACACTTTAGGTCATCATAGTGGTGACAACACTACTCACCAGTGCAGGGGATAACAGTACTACTGGTAAGTTCCCTAGCCAACTGATCCCGGGCCTCAGACTTACATTCAGAGCCCTGGTAATCGCCCTGCAGCAACCAGAGTTCATATTTTTTTACCAGGAGTCCAACAAACACTCTGGACTCCTACACACCCTACCTCTGTGCCCAAATGCATGCTCCCTCTCCAACACCACTACGCATATCGACAGCCAAGTGAAGACTCCAATGAAGGGTGTGAAATTCCTACCTATTGGTCTTAATATAATATGAATTCCCACCCTTACACATCATACTGTAACTTTCAAAAAAGCATGGCATTGCTTAGCATCTCACAAATTATTTTAGTAGAGCTTAGCAACATGCAAACAGGAATAGACTGTTGACCATGTTTAAGCAGTGCATAGCATCGCACAGCTTTTCTAAATGTAACAATTTTTTATTTTGAATTAAATTGACATTTCAGTCACCTCACACATTTTCACAGCAATAAATGTAAAAAGTACAACTGCTCAGGACTCAAATCTGGGACCTACTGCACTGCAGATTGTGACTCAACCTATCTAGACACTTGGATAGTAGAGAGATCCGGTATATTTCCACAGATACTACTAAGGTGCCCGTTAGGGTTGCTAAGTACCATGCCACACTGTGCAAACAGGCAAAAAAAAATATATGATTGATTACATTCAGTTTCTATTTTTAGATATATGGCATGTGTCTGCTGTGTATGTATAAAAACAGCTCATCATCGCTAAGCACTGAGCAGTGCCACACAAACATATAGAAACAAATAAAAAGAAAAATAACATTCTACAATTGATTACATCCACTTTCTATTTTTAAATTTATTGCAGGTGGCTGCTGTGTATGTATAAGTGCAGCTCAGTAGTACTAAGGACCGCATCACACCTTGCAAACAGGCAGATTAAAAAAAATATATACAATAGCAGAGTACATTAAAAAGATTATTGTCCTGTGCTTACCATCTGTCCAGGATTTTTCTGGACAAACCTCAAGTATGGGACAGCCTCTACACTGCTGCTTGCATGGATTCAATATCCAAGTTACTGTGATCTCCCTCGGCAGTGTGCCATCATTAATATGCATGGCGTGCTGCAGAGAGGGAACTGTGGCTATGTACACAGGTACATTCTGTGTAGGGTCTACATGGAGCCTACATGGATTTTATTGAATCCTGGGGATTGTCTTTTCAAAAATGGGTGTATTTAATTAACTCTATTTTGTTAGATAGAATTGTGTATTTTCCATGTGTTTTTAGTTTACCATTGATGTTCAAAAGAGAAGTGTGTAATATTAGTTTTTTTAACAAACAATATCACCATGATGGAAAATAGACACCACTGAGAGACGGAAACAAAAATTTAATTCCACAAATGTTAAGTGCTTTCGGCCTTACCCAGAGACCGTCTTCAGAATAAACAACAAATTAAAAACCTAATAATATACATGCATCAATTAAGTTACACCAATCCAAAAAATTCACTAAATCATTTTCAATTAATAAAAAACTCTTTAAAAGAGACTCTTAAAGAGCACTCATAAATCCCTAATTGCCTGCATACAACCATAATAAAAAACATCACTATCAAAAATTGTTTCAAAATATAGTAATGCAAAATGCAATGAATCTGTGTCAGTACAAAACTTCATGTACATTTATCAAAATGTGCTTTCCTGTGTAAAAATGACAAGAGCATATTTAAATAAGTCTGGGTTGTTTAGAGATTTACAAGTTTCACATCTTAAAAACAAGTGTTTGCAGTGGGATTTAGCCTGTTTAGATTTTGTTTAGAAATAAGAAGGGTACCCAAAGGTTTAAGGGTTTTGAATAAACCTTGTGGGTATTATGGAGTATCGTTCCAAGAGAAGTGGAAAGATATTTGTGAAACAGCAGGACTAGCATTTTTGAAGTTATTAAGGGAAAACTAGAAACAGGAAGAGACCAAGTTGTGCAAATGGATTAATGGCCTCTTTGGCAAACTCTCAGTAGCTGCTTCTTCAAAAGAAATAAGAGAAAAACTCAGCACCTTACAAATAAAAGTAGACAAATTAAGTAAAACAGTCCAAAAAAAATGAAAGAAAAGAAAATCATCAGAGATTGAGTTTATTATGAATCAAGGGAGGAGTTTACCTTAAATGAAATGAGTAGAAACTTTGGCAATGAATCTGAAAGTATAAGTACAGATAATGTACTGCAGCAAAAGGAGCAGCATTCAATGAGCAGCAGAGGATTTGGTAAAACAAACACAGTGAATAAAAAGACTTTTTGGTCCCCACAGAGATCAAAATGTTTAGAGCAATAGATGGGAATGAACAACATCTTGAACAAAAAGCAAGTAGCAGTAGTGATACAAGCTGTTCCTGGGAAGAATTTGATGGGACAGATGGAAAACCCATGGGTGAAGGCAGTCAGTACAACTATACACAAAGAAATGTATCCCTTGTTCCAGAGAAGGAAGGACAACCAGGCATTCACATCTGTAAGGTAAGTAAGGGTTTCTCTTTTGTTCCCGCCTATAGATCGGACTTAGTACAGACTATTATTGACCTTAAAGGGTACACTCGAAAACTGAATTTGAGACTCATTTTTGGTGATAAAAATATTGAATGCAAACCTAATTTTGTGGTCCCTAGTGTGTTTAATCCTCTCTTACATCCATCTATAAAAGCTTTTAAGGAAATTTGTGAAAAAGAGATAAGGGAGTTATTAGCTAAAAAAAGTGTTAATACATTTTACAATTAATCTGAATTGGATAGACAATGTTTTATGTCAATTAAAACAGATTCCTCTATCAGGGTGATAATGGGGGTGCTATGGTCATGGTCAATGTTGTTGTGTCTTTCGGCTTTTCCCGGTTAGGGGTCGCCACAGTGGAACTCCGGTCTGCTAATGATTGGTAGTTGATTTTTACATGCTGAGTTACCAGCCCTGATGCACAACCTTCAACGAAGGTATGCCCATTCATGCATGTCTCCATGCAGAAGATGCTCTAGCTGAGAATCGAACAGGACAGCATCTTACTGTGAGGCGACAATGCTACTGCAGCACCACCACCGCGGGTGCTATGGTCATGGTCAATAAACATGATTATTCTGATAGTATGCATACTTTATTGATGGATGAAGTTCTTTATAAAATTTAGTGATGTTTTTGGATTGCTGAAACTTAATTGATGTGTGTATATTGCTAGGTTTTATTATTAGGTTTTAAGTTTGATTTTTTATTCTGATGAAGGCCTCTGTGTAAGGCCAAAAGCACTTAACATTTGTGGAATTAAATTTTTGTTTCTGTCTCTCAGTGCTGTCCATTTTCCATCACAGTGATATTGTTTGTTATTTTTCTGTTTCACTATTTTTCCGAGGCTTTGCGGTGGTTTGTTATCATGTTGACTATTAGTTTTTTTTGTTTATTTTGGGATCTAGATTGAATCCAGTGAAAAGGAGGATTCTATATCTGTATAAAGAGAAAGGAGTTTTAGCGTTAATAAAGCTGATAATTTACTTTGAATATTCAAACTTGTATAGAGTAATGAAATGTGTAAAGGGCAGTGATGTTTCCACTTAAACACAGTTATTAAGTCTAAAGTATAAAATGGAATGGTTAAACTTTTTTAGTTTAAAAAGAAAGAGAGTTTGTTTTGATAAAGAATTAGAGAAATATCAAGATAAAATGATGTTGTAGAAAATGAGTGACAAAAAGAGAGAAAAGAGGAGAAAAGTGTGGTACAATAATAGTATGGAAATGTATTTTTGGATATATCCATGAAAAGGGTTACATAAAGTAAAAAGAGCTGTCAAACAAGCAAGAATAATAAGATATAAAAAAAATGACAGAGTGCCAATATTTTTTATGGAGACTGATGATATAAAAATTACCAGTTAATGCAAATATGCTTTATAAAAGTAAAAAGGATAGGATGCGTTTGTACTATAGGGAATTTGAAACTAGTGAGCATGTCTTTTAAGGATGTAAAAGGGTTAAATGTTATAGAAACAGATTTTAGATTCAAATTATTTGGAAAGAGTTTACAAAAATAGATAGTATAAATATGAATTTGGGTATTATAAGAATAAAAGTAGAAATTATGTTAAACAAATTGATAGAAAAAATGTTTTGCAATATATGGATAATATGGAATGAAAGGGTGAAGTAAATTATGTTTAATGAGAAATGAGATTTGGATGTAATGTTAAAGAATACGGTTTTGTTTGTGGAAGTTGGAGTGGGGGTTCGAAATTTAAAAAATGATTCTTGTGTTTGGGTGGAAATGCAAAAGAAAAATGTTATAAATATATATATATATATATATATATATATATATATATATATATATATATATATATATATATATATATATACATATATATAATATTTTTGTAGTGTATATATTATAAATATGTATATATAATGTAAATAAGTTTGTATATTTTAATAAAATGACCCGTGCTCTTTTTTAATATGTACCATAGGTTCTTTTTTAAATATTTTTATTAATTTTAACAAATAAATAACTTGTAACGTTTTATATATATATATATATATATATATATAATATATAACATGTAAGTAATTTAAATATGAAATAAAAAAGCAAACATAACTAAAACAACTATAAACAAATGTGTCTACTATATGTCTAAAAATTGTTTCTAGCAAGTTTGTAACTGTTTATTTAGCAGACCTTTAAGCTTCATCCATATGCTGTAAGAAGTGATTATTCTCCTCTTGATTGTTAGAAGTTCTAAATTACAAACATTGGTTGCAATATTTATAAATTATTTCAGCATTGGATTCTGCTCATTTTTCCAATTCTTGGTGATTATTTTCCTGACAATTTATAGAATACGTCATAGAAGCAGGTAGTTTATTTTATTTATACAATTAGGTATTGGAGTGTTGAATAAAATATGATTTGGTTAGGATGAATTTATCATTAAATAAAGCCCATAAAAATGTTAATATTATCCCAGAATGGTTTAATAACTTTACAACTGAAAACATATGTTGTCAGTCTGCTTTAATATTTGTCTTATATCTCCAACAATTTTTTCTCATACATTAATTCTGTTCTATGTGGAGTTCTGAAAGTTTTATGCATAAATTTCCATGTAAACAGTCTTCACTTTATAGAAGATGTAGATTGTTTTGAAGATGCCAACATTTATTTTTTCATCTTCTTTACTTGGATAATAATTATTTATAATTTGAAATAATCCCAATAATTTCCATTGAAGAATTTGTCTGCATTTTAATTATTTTATATATTCTGGATAAACGCCTGTTTTCCATTATTTTCTGATGTGTTTATAAAATTAGGAAATCAATGGATTTTGGTATATTTTTATTGATGGTTGCATTAAATTAATATTATTTTCTATTGGATGTCTGCAATTTTGAATATCTCACCACATTTCTTTGCTTAGATTATATTTATTAGTTAGATATTCTACAGTTTTTAAATTTTCTCCATTCAGCAGTTGATAACAGTATGTCAGGTTATTCTCCTTAAATGTATTCATTTTATATAGATTGAAAGTGCATATACTGTTTTGTGTATATTCTACAGGAAACATTAAAAATAATCATGCCTTATATCTTGTATTTTTATAAATAAATTTTTTGAAAGTAGTTAACATTAAGGAAACATAAGAAGAATTAATAATAATGTTTCTATTTTTATATATAATCTTTTAGTATCCAGAGAAGATTATTCATTATATTTGCTGTGTGTATGTTACCTGATTTGGATTCAAACATATACTTTCTTGTATGTCTTTCCATACAGCATAGTAATTTTTATTCAACCATAGTGAGATTGTTCTTATAATTAATGATGAAGAATATAGCTCCATATCTGGCATGCCTATTCCACCCAAGGACCAATCTCTTACTTGATGATTTAATCCCAATCTAGATTTGTTAAGATACCAAAGAAATTTAAGAATTAAAGAATTAAATGATGTTATGTTTTTTGGGAGGAGGTAGTGAAAGGGGTTGTATTATATATAGAAATGTTGGTAATATAATCAGTTTTTATTAAAGAAAGGCTTGTTTCCATGGTAAAAGAAAACTTATTTAATTTGTTAATAAGATTATTGATAGTAGCTAGATTATTTTTATTATTATATTTTATTATATTCTTAATGTTTTCTGTTAAAGTTACTACTAGATAGGTATTTTTTTATCTCTTTTTACGTATTTAGAAAAGATCTCTTCCATATTATTAGTACTGGCATTTATAATTCATTTTTGTTTGTTTGTTTGTTTTGCATTCACTTAATGTAAGTCCAGATTTTTCTGAAAAGGTTATATTGCATTGAATATAGCCTTAAAGGAATTTTTATTGTCATTTAAAGTCAGAAGAATATCAACAGAAAAGAATAATATCTAAGAATTTAATTTATTATTATCTGTATACTTTTAATATCTATCCTCAATCTTATATAATTTGCAAATGGTTCCATAATTAAGGTAAATAATAGTGGCGATAATGGTCAACCCTGCTTAGTTCCTTTAGAAATCAAAATTGACTCTGATAACTATGAACCTATTTTTATGTAAGCAAAAAAGTTTTCATAAAGTAAATTAATGAGTTGTCAGGAACAGTTTGAGAAATTATACTCCTCTAGAACCATTAATAAATATTTCCAATTAACAGAATCAAAATCATTATTTATGTCTAAAGTTAACAATGTTAATTTTTTTTTTTTATTATTTGCAAAATCTATTACAGTTAATATTCTTTTAAGGTTATCATATGTATTCCTGTTTACTATAAATACAGTTTGATCATTATTAATCAGGCATGGTAGGAATTAGGTTCATAGGTTCATAGGTATATACTAGGCTATCGGCCCTAGGGCCTATATAAGCCTAGCCAAATGAGGTTCCCTGGCTTTCTCCACCCAAGAAAATTATTTTCTTGTGCTCCTGTTGAGCAGCGCCACAGCAGTGATCTGTGGGGTGAATTTCCTGTTTCCCATCTAATTGCCAAGATTTCTTTTAAAGAGGGCTAATGAAGAGCTCTGCTTGACATGAATGGGTAGCCTGTTCCAGAGCATGAGAAGTCTCTGGGACAGGAATCTATCCCTCCAGCATGTTCTGTTTATTGTGGTGACAAGGCTTAGGTCCCTGGAGCATATTGCTCAGAGAGATTGGGATTTCTTTACGTGTAGCATGTCCATCAGATTTAGGTTAGACACGGCTTTGTATGTTAGGCAGAGGTCACCTCTGAGTAGGCGATATGCGACGGGTAAAGCTGGAGTTTTTTGAAACGGTCTGCATATTGCATCTGTTTGAGGCTGGTAATCCTCTTAGTGAGGTACTTCTGTGGCATTTCTAGTTGTTGCAGATGTCTTGCGAGGTACATGCCATATGGGGTGTTGTACTCTATAATGGGTCTGATGAGGGATGAGTAGAGAGGAATGATGACCTCTCTTTTTCTGGAGGAGAACTCCTTTGCGATGACATGTGCCACATAGAAGGATTTCCTGACTACTGTGGTGATGTTATTATCAAAGGAGAGACTACTGTCCACCTGTGCCCCAAGGTCTCTTATCACACCTTCCGTGTTTAGTAGGCTACTGCCTATGTGGTAGTTCATGGTTACAGTGTTTTTCCCAAAGGGAATGGCAATGCACTTCTTGGCATTGAGCTTTAGGTCATGACTTTGAAACCAAGCATCAGTCTCAGTGAGACCTCTTTGTAGAATGTCCACTTCCTTAGGCAAATCTATTATGGCTCCTAGTTTGCAGTCATCTGCAAATTTCCTTAGCCAGAGACCAGCTGTATTAGCCTGGACTTCCCTAATTGTTGTAAACTAGTAACATGTATAACCATGAATATTTTATTATCTATGTTTAAGAGTGAAATTAGCCTGTATGAGGAACGCTCTGTTGGCTTTTTATTTTGTCATTAATTTTGGGGAAATAAGTGTGTATTTCTAAGATGGAGGAAGTTTTGTCAAATATTGAACTATTAAAAATGTATCTAAAATTTGTAAAGCTTCTTTAGGTAATAGTTTATATAGTTCAGATATTATGCCATCATTAACAGGTGCTTTGTTAGGTTTTAGTTTATTTGATTTTTAAGTTCAGACATTAATATGGGTTTATTTGTTAATTTCTTTTGATCTTCAGTCAGCTTGTTTTTAGTATATTTTTTAATAAACTTTTTAATTATTTCTTGTGAATCCATTGTTGGATTATATTGATTCATTTTATTGAAGTAGGCTCTAAATACTTTTTAAAAATATCTATTTCAGTTACTCTTTCTTACATTCGGAAGAATACAGATCTGTGATGTGATTAGATTTAATACAAATTTTAGTTCTGGAAGCCAATTTATGCATGGATTCTGGATTTATAGAATAGTTAATTAATTCAATCTTCTCCAAATTTATCATAGTTTTATTATTTAAAATGTCTAAATACTTATTTTTTAATTCAATATTTTCTTTTATCACATTGCCTTGTCCTTTTTGACTAGTCTTTTTCAATTTATCGGATTTTCCCTGTAAATCTATCAAATCTTAACCCATTGCTTTTTAAGAGCATACAAATTTTGTGTTTTACCATTTAAATATGCTTTTAGTGCACCCATATATAAATCTGAGATACCTCTTCTGTGTAATTATTTTCAATGAAGGTTTGAATCTATTTATTAAAAAATCTTTAAAATCCTTTAAATTAGTAATATAAGCTTGTATCCTTTTAATGGGAATATTATTGTTTGTGTTTAATACAAGTTCAAACGTTATGACATTATGATCAGAGAGTGGACATGAAACTAATTTTACTTTACATAGTCTAGATATTAAGTTATTAGAAATATATACTCTGAGTTCCATGTCTATTTGAAAAGTGAGTAGAAAAAGTGAATTTGCGTCTAAAAATCCATTAATATCTTTAATCTGAAATGAATCTGTGAACTTCATTAATACCTTTGTTTAAGCTGATATTCTTCATTTTCTAGTAGCATTAGTAATTTTCATCTCTTAGTATACAATTAAAGTATCCTGCCAATATAATACTACCCATTGACTTTTGTATCATTAGTTCTAATTGGTCTTTAACTGTTTTTACTCCTATACCAGGTATCTGGTGCACATTAATAGAAGTATATAGTTTCCTTTTAATTTCCATTGTTACTGAACAAACATGCCTTTATCGTCATTAAACACATTTAGTACATTGGGAGTGGGTAAAGAATATCTCCGTAAAAGAGCTACCCCTCTCTTTTCCTGTTTGTGGTGAGAACTACTTAATATTGTACAATACTTTGTATTGAGTCTATTTATACCATCTTGTAGTAAATGAGTTTCTTGTAAAAAAAAATAACCCGTGATGCAAATAGACTTAGAAACTTAGTTAAATTTCTTCTCTTGCAACCATTATTTAAACCATTAATATTAATGGATATACATTTTAATTGTGTCATGTAATAACTGTGACAAACAAAAAATAAATATTCTAACTCTCAAATGCAATGTTATTAATGTGCCTCTCTTATATATCTTATACTGCTTATTGTCCATTATGAATCTGTGTATGTTAATATTATTAAATATATACATATTATAAAAAAACAGTAGACACCAATAAAAGACAAAAAGTTATATTAAAATTTAAACATGGAAGTCTTTTAACCTTCTGTCCCTTCATGGAGTATAATACTCCTAATTTGAATAGCAAAAGTATCCAAACTATCCCATCCATCAACTTAGATAAATCCAAGACATTCTCTGCTGTTTAAGAGTAAAAAAGAATAGCATGCTGTTTACAACAATGTCACACCTTAATAAAACAAAAGAGCCTCAGAATATTTTGAATTATGTTTCAATATATACATTTCCTCACATACACTTCTTGTCAGCATTATGATGACTATATTTCTTTATTTTGTTTAAAGAAAAAGGAATTCACTGTCTTAACTTTTGTTATGTCAAAACTGCATTACCTTTGATAGTCATAATATCCATTCAAAATAACTCTATACCTGTAATAACATCAAACCCAGTATATTACATAAAAGTATGAGTCAACTAAGTTAATTAAAATCAAATCATGTACATTGTTATCAATAATAGGTATACCCATATCTTATATTGTATCTATTAGCTTGTGGAGACTTGTATACCAATTAGAAATAAAACAAATATATACAATTATCTAATTAAGTATAAGGTAATGCCTGCTTGCACCAAAATATATACTTTTTGAACTTATACATCTCTATATATTCTGTAATAAATTTTATTTTAGATTACTATGTGGCAATTTTGATGAAAAATGAATGATGAATACATCAGTTGTAATTATTAATTATAAATTACAATATGCGTTTTCAGTGTCATGCAATTTAATATCATGTTGCTATCTTTATTAATCTTGTAATATCTGTATCTACCAATTCCACTAACTGAAAAAATATATAATTTTGCCACTTTGTATGTGTTTCTTTAAATTCCTGTATTCTTTTAAGGAAATTTTGGAGTTATAAGAAAGTGACACACTACCTGACTGACTCCTAATATATGTATATATACATGTCTTGTGTGCATTGTCTGTATGTAAGCATTAAAATTGCCTTTATATTTATGCTACCCTCCTTTGGCTTATTAGTATCTTCCATTTCTTCTTTATAATGTAGTTAAGTTATACAGAAAAAAAGAAAAAACTGTTATGTAGTGCCTTATCTGCTTATTTCTATCCATTCTTCTCTACCTCTCATTCTCCTCATTGCTCTCCCCTCCCCCTCTCCCTCTGCTGTATTTCTCCTCTCCCTTCACCTTCCTTTTAATTGTCAGGAACCTCTATTAAATACATATTCAATTAATTTGTTGTGGTAATTATAGCCACTACTATCAGTCTGGTCATATATGTAATAACTTTTATGTAGCCTCTCCTGTATATAACATTTGTTTATGATGAATGTTCCGAATCTATGGGCCGGATTCACAAAGGCTTGCATGGAGTCTAAGAGTAGAGTAGGACTCCATGCAGCCAACATGTCTGCCGAGTGATTCAGGAACAGCCAGCAGGGGCATGCAAGAGAGATCCTAAAATGACTCTTACACGGACAGGGTTAGGTTATGCAAATTATCTCATTTGCTGCCAAAAGCTATGCAAATGAGGTAAATTTGTGATCCAGGAAACCCTAACCTGTTCGAGTAAGAGTAGTGTTATTTGTAGAAGTGTACTCAGTTGTCAACTGAGTACCGTTCTGCAAATAGCAAAATGGAGCTGTGGCAGCTCCAAATAAAGGATGCATCCAGTTGAGGAAGCATGCCAATGGCCAAATATATGGCCACTGGCATTTTTTCCCATTGCAAAATAAAAAAAAAAATTTTTTTTACCTCGATCTCCGATGTTTAAGGGTAGCGCAGCAGAGCACAAATGTGCTGTGCTCTAAAAATCAGAAAACAAAAAAATAAAAGGCACAAATAGGGAATTTATTCAAAGTATTAATCTGACATGCAAGTGAATGGCAGGCTGAAGACAACATGGCTACTGAGTAGAGGTTGCTAAGGGGGGAAGCTCAGTCTTTGAGATGTAAGCATTAGTAGGCAATCCTATGCAAATGAGGATAAGGATAGTGAATCCCAATATTCCCTGCTATTTGAACCATGTCCCTAGAGTGTAAGAGTAGGAAAAGGGGAGTAACAGAGTAGGAGATGGGTGACATCATGAGGGGGTATGTATGAAAAAGACTGTAAGCTTATTGGAGCAGAGTGGCATGTGGTTGCTGTGAGTTACTCAGGACTAAAAGAGGTGTGCCTACAGCTGTCTAAACTGAAATCAAGAAACTGAAGGTGTACGCTGTGGCTATCACTAAAGTTTCTTGCAAAGCTGCTTATACTGTGTGCGTGTGTGTAAACCTGTTTAAGCCTGTGTGCACGTGTGTGCATCCGTGTAAGCCTGTGTAAGCCTGTGTACGCACGTGTGAGCGCGTTTGCGCTTGTTTGCGCGGTACTACCCCCTGTGGAAACAGAAATGGGAAAAGGAAGGAAAGGAAGTAGTAGGAAGTTAACCAAGGAGAACTAGCAGAGCTGCCAGGTGAAATCAATCAGAATCAGCCAATTACACAGGCAGTACATTAGCCCAGCCCAGCAACTAAAACTCTGCAAACAACATTCCCCCATGTTTTTCTCAGAAACACTGCAACACTGCAGTCAACAAAGTGAAAACTTAAAAAGCTTAAACTGAGACATAAAAATGTTAGGGGCTGCCATTGCTGTTATAAGGCAACATGTGCAAGATGCTGAGGGTGGTGCCATTGTGAATGCTGCTGAGCAACCCACAGTGAGGAGACGGAGAATAGTGTACAGACCCAGGGTAACCTACCAGGGGCTACATGAGCTGGAGATAGTGGAGCGCTATAGAGTGGACAAAGAGCTCCTGCAACAAATTGTTGAGCTGTGCAGGCCACACCTCACACACAGAACTAACAGAGGGGAACACATGCCAGTGGAAACCAAGTTATGTGTTGGCCTAAGAATACTAGCAACAGGTACCTTCCAGAGACCAACTGGTGATATGATGGGGATTTCACAGGCATCAGCTTCAAGGGTACTGCACCAGTTCCTGAATGCCATGTCAGCACATGTCGGTGATCATGTATATTTCCCCAATTCCCATGAGGTATTGGCCAGCAATATGCGTCTTTTCCAACAAATAGCGGAATACCCTGAGGTAGTGGGTGCAATTGACTGCATGCATATATACATCAAAGCACAAGCTGGTGAGCAGGGTAGGGCCTACATCAACCGTAAGAGCTTCCACTGCATCAACTGCCAGGTCATGTGTGATGCCCAGGGCATAATAGTGAATGTGTGTGCTGGCTGCCCTGGAAGCTACCATGATTCCCATATCTGGCATCTGTCGCAGCTGTACCAGACATTTGCAAATGGGGATATCCCTGACGGTCACCTAGTGGGAGATGCTGGATACGCACTGGAGCCGTGGCTGATGACACCCATCAGAAATGCACACACACCTGAGCAAGAACTCCATATTGAGGCACACGCACAAACACAAAATGTAATCGAGCATGTGTTTGGGATGCTCAAGTCATGGTTCCGGTGCCTGGACACATCTGGTGGAGCCTTGCAGTACTCACCAACTACATCTACCCAAATTGTCATGGTATGTACCATGCTACACAATCTGATCCTGCAAAAACAGCTGCAGCAGGAACAGCATGGGGCAGGGCCAAACAGCCCCCTACCATTGCCAAGGCCTGCACAGGCACAGCGTGACTCGGAGGAGGAACAAACTGAGCCTGCCCCAGTAGGCAGAAGAAGGTGTGCCCAGTATGCCTAGTCCTTGGCAAAGAGGCAACGCATAGCACAATACACTGGCTCAGTAGGAATCCTGGAAATGATACCTCTCACTGACTCGCACATAAAATAAAAGGGATGCCCAACTTGACACTACCTGTTTCCAAACATATATAGGGAGTGTAGTATGTGCATCCGACATAGACAGCCCTGCAGCACCACCTGAGGCATGATTGCCATGTTTTATTCAATATAAAGCAGTGCTAAGCAGCTTTTGCCAATATGTAGTATATGTAAACAAAATTGCTCGTGCAATGTTGGCCAAGGTCGGCCAAAGCTGAGCAAAGTCAGTTAAACTTGCTCATATCTGCTTTACTGTACCTTTAGCAGTTTGGTCTGGCCAGCATGAAAACAAAAAGCAGTGACATGGCTTGAACCCAGGATACTGTGCACTATAGTCACAGTACTGCACCACTAAGCCATGATAGCATTACAGTGGTACAGACACAGCAGGACAATTGTACACTAATGCAAACACAAAGCAATGCTGTATCATGCCCCTAATGATGCAAGTGGGTAACCTCACCCACATGCCAATGCAGACAGAGAACATCAGGCCAGGCGTTGTGATGTGGGTTGTGTAGGCTATGAAGTCACACGCTAATATATGTGGCAATGGACGCTAAGACCTGTAGTATACTAGTATGCCTCAAGCCAGTAAGATAGGCAACAGTACAGTCTGTAACAGCATCCTGTACATAGCAGTGCAGGCACAGCAAATGTGTATAAGTGTCAGGTGAAACCCACATCCTATGTACACCCACAGTAACAATCCGGTGTACCCATGGTTAGAAATGTACAAAGAATAGCTGTCCTCCCTGTATGTAGAAATGTTTCCCTACAGGCACAGCATGATCCCTGTTGATCTGTGACACAAAAGTGAGCCCTGCTGTAAAAATACACCTTGATTTACCATACACATATGGTATAAATGTGTATACTGTGCGTGCTCACACACTCCAACAAATGTATTGGATTTCAATCTGCATCATACTGAAAGGTCATTCTGGGCATGCTCACACACACAAACGAAGCAAATGTCAGGCAGGAAGATACTGAAAGGTCTTACTGGGCATGCTCACACACTTAGGCTAAATATGGATGTGATGATAAGGGATCTATGGACAAACGTGTATAGTCATCTCTACTTCCAGAAACACATTCACAAAGTGGTCTGAAAATCCTGCTATGTGTACACACAAACTGCCAAGGTCTGTGCATGTAGGTCAAAGGAGTTTGCCGCTACACAGCAGTCATCAGACCTGTCAGAGACTACCACAACACACTTGCGAGGAATCTGACTAGGCACGTTCATCAACTAGAAAGAACAATGAAGAACCTTAACAAGAGGATTACTGGCCTCAAATAGTTGCCCCATGCAACAAGAATGAATGTAACCCAAGCTGTACTCAGTGGCATACTGTCTACGAAGCAGATCTCTGCCCAACAGACAGGTCCATGTCATGGTTACACTCAGATCTGTTCTGAGTTACAGCTCAATGGCACTAAATGGACAGAGCCAACTGATATTGGCAACATACTGGCAGATAGGATCAGTGTTAACCTTACTCCCCTCTCACCCATGAAAGAGCACATGTCTATAATGGAAGACTGCAAAGTTGCTGTCATCATGGCTGCACAGGTAAAAAACACTCTCTGAAGCCAGTATCACAGCAGCCATGGGACTAGATAACTTCCCAGGCTGTGTAGTATCTACTTCCCTGAAGTAAACATTAACATGGAGGTTCTGTGGCTACTGACATTTCCAGAGGACTGCAAACTAGGAGCCATCATTGTAAACACTAAAGCTGTGGACATCCTACCAAAGGGCCTCACTGAGACAGATGGTTGTTGCCCAAACCATGGGCTGTAGCTCAATGCCAAAAGGTGCATTATCATCACCTTTGTTAAAATCTCTGTAGCCAAGAACTACAACATAGGTGGCAATATACCTCACACTTTAAGTGTGACAAGAGACCCTGGGCCATGGGTGGACAGTGGATACAACTGTGATAAGCACATTCCCACAGTATTCAGGAAACCCTCTTATGTGGCACACCTCATCATAAAATGTGTCTCATGCAGAATAAAAGAGGACATTGTTCCCCTCTACTCACCACTCATTAGAACTATAAAAGAGTACAACGCTACTGTTGCTATGTACCTCACAAGACAACTACAACAACTGGAAAGTGAGCAGCAATACCTCACAAAGAGCATTATTGGCCTGAACTACATGCCATACACAGACCATCACAGAATGCTCCATCTGCACTCCCTTGCATATCGCCTACTCATAGGTGTTCACTGCGTAACATCCAAAGCTATGTCAAACATGCAGCTGTTGGATATGATCCACGTAAAACACTCACAATCACTCTGACCTTTGGACCCAAGACCACGAGTGAATTACAAAAGGAAGTGGTGTAGCCATTTACCTTATGGATATCCACACCTCCAGTTTACTGCCACAGCATGAGGCCTTAGAAACCATGCAAGTGCAACTAGCATTGGGCAAAGCTGCCCATCAGATTGTAGCCTGCTGCAGATCATGTACCTTGTCTCAGGAACCTCACTCAGTATTCTAGAGAACAATGGCAAATATAAAGGTCCTATCAAACACCATTATATGAGGAGATTACAACTACCCAAACAATGAGTGGGTGAATTACTCATATACAATGTCCTTTGCCCAATGTGTCCTACAGTTAAGAAACTCTAACACCCTGGAGCAGCTGGTCAGTATGCCCACTAGAGGTGACAACATACTGGACATGATCATCACCAACATGGGGTACCAGTGTTCCACAACAGAGATAAACCCCTCGCTGGTAATATCAGATCATTAAGTAATCACACTGGACATCCACATCCCGCCCCCACACCCAGTCAATGAAACCACTGTGAAGACATTTTCAAAAGCAAACAGCACACTTCCCAAGTCCAAAGTGGGAAGTCCCAAAGCCCTCTTGTTATAGGATAATGGTATACAATCTGCCAAATTATTTACAAGTGCATCCTACGAGCATCTACAGGGATGCATGGATCGAGACATCACAAATAAAAGCAAGATGCATTCCTCCAGAAATAAGAAAATAATCTGGTGGTCATTGCCCATAAATAAGCTAGACAACAGAAGGAGGAAACTAACACCTGGTAGAGCCAGCTTCACTAAAGGAAAGGCATCACTTATCATTATTAGGATGAAACAATGATCGCTCATATAATAATCCAAGCACAGTTTCTAAAGACAAACTGCCAAGGAATATAAGAATAACAACCACAAAGCCTTCTGTAGCTATATCAGACATGTAGTTGTCAACTTCCAAATATGCTGTCAGCTACTGATAAAAGTAATGACATACACCAAACCAACTTTCATTGCCCACACCCAGGGGGACAAGTGCAGTGTAAACTCCCCCCATCACCCCCAAAAGGGTCTGTGCCTATCACAGAAGGATGCAGAGACACAGACGTCATGGACATGCATGTAAAGACAGCCCTCACCAAAGCTAAGAACATAGCATCAATGTGACTGTAAGTTGTCCCAGACTGCGTCTTACACTAGGCCCACAAGGAACTACACCCTCACCTACCTACACTGTCCAGACTCATGTGTATCACAGGCTATGTACCCAAAGAATGGCATACACTAACAGTCATCCAGCTCCACAAAGGGTGTGCCAAAACAGAACCTGTAAACCATTGCCCAACATGTGTACTCAGCCTGGTCTACAGAGCTATTGAGCAAATCATCATGGAACCCATACACTGAGACATTGGAGATCTCCAGACACTGGACTCTACACAACTTTGCCTTGTTAAAGGCATAGCATGGCTCCCAAACCTAGTTGACTTATTTAAAACAGTTACCATGAACATAGATGGAGGTGAAAGTAGTCCACACAGACCACCTGTACCTCACTAAGGGCTTACCACACCATTCCCCATTCCATCATCATGGACAAGTGTACCAGCTTGAACATGAACAGCTATGTCACAGGATGGGTGGCCAAGTGGATCACAGATCAAACACACATGTTCATAGTTGCAGGTGCCATGTTCAACTCTAAGCTAGTCACACATGGCATCACACAGGTCTTGGTCCTGCGACCCCCACCTGTTCAGTCGATACTGCTCAGAGGTACAGGCAAGCACGGCAGGTGTAAGGCTGAACAGATTTGCAGATGACTGGAAACTGTGGTCCATAATTGACTGTACAGCTGACACAGACATCCTCCAGAAGTGTCTTACAGAGACAGATACCTGGTGTCAAAACAATGCCCTCAAGCTGAATGGCAAAGAATGCATAGCCATCCCCTTTGGGTAATACAAAGTGCACACAAATTACCACATAGGTGGTAATCCAGTATGTATGGAGAAAGTAATTATGGCCCTGGGGACACAGGTAGATAGTAAACTCACCTTTGATGATCACATGGCCAAAGTGTTTAGACATTTGTTCAATGTAGGCCAACTCATGTCACCTAATGTAACACACTTCGTATAGTCTGATGATGTCACCACCCTATAAATATATCTGTGGAAAAGAAACCCCCCAGTAATATGTATAGCACATTGTGTTAATGTATACACCTCTAATATGATGAAGTAGTTAGGTAGGGGTTTGAATCCTGCACCGGGCAACTGTGTGTGTTCCCCTTTGGAAGGAACAACCTTTTAGGAGAGTAGTGAAACACCTCAAAAGTGTAATGTAACCTTTGTCAAATCTGATGATGTCAGCATCCTAAAAGTATACCTGTGTAAAATAAAACTCCCACTGATCTGTATAGCGTGTCGTGTTAATACGTACTTCTCTAGTATCATTAAGTAGTTAGGTAGGGGGTTGAATTCTGCACCAGGCAACTGTGTGTGTGTGTGTTCCCCTTGGAACACACACACAAAGTGGTAATCTAACCTTTGTCAAGTCTGATGCTGTCACCATCCTACAAATATACCTGTGGAAAAGAGAACTGGTAGTAATGTGCATAGCGTGTTGTGTTAATACATACTTCTCTAGTATTAAGAAGTAGTTAGGTAGGCGATTGAATCCTGCACTTGATGAGTGTGTGAGCTGTATGTGTGTGACACTGTTGGGTTGTGGGTTTTGCTTTTGCCACTGTATGACATATCAGTATGCATTGTGCATGTGAGCTAGCTGTGTGTCAAATACATATCTGTACATGTTACCTCAATGATTGCATGTGTGGGAACCCTGCTTTCTCCAAGAACACAGCTGTCATCCTTGCCAGACTGTGCTGCTGCTTCTCAGACCTTAGGTCACATCTGTATGTTTGTGACAAGGCCAGCCAGTGCAGTGATCCCTGGCCTAGGTCATCTGTGTCACACAAAGTCATTACGATTCCTATTGGAATGTGTGAGTGAGGGTCTATGGCCGAGGTATATGTCAGACCTGTTCTAACGCAGCAAAGTCTGTCCATGATGACTATTCATAGGTGTAGAACAAACTGTGGATATGCATGCAGACCCCGTATTGCTTATGTGATCCACCAAGGGGTTCCAGAATACCTTTGGAAATGTGATTAACAAAGAAGAGATGACATAACACTTGGTTGCATGTACACATCAGTACCTGTTCATCATGCTGGTGGCTACTACCTATGTGGTACTGTGGGAATAATATGCTCCTTATAGGTGGATGACAATGCTTAGCTTGGCTTATAGTTTTACAGCATGGGTTTGATAACAGGCATCTGTCTGTATGATACCCTTGTGGAGTATGTGTGTGTCATCTGGAGAATGCATTATAGGCCACAGCATGCCTTACCAGACATGGATGGACATATCCCTACTGTGATTGCTTGTACCTAAGAGAGCTATATGCCAAACAGGAGTGGTCTCAGTAATGGGTGCAGGTGAATACCAGTGGTTACTGGCATTGTATAGTACCTGAAGGATCCAAATGTTGCTGTGTGTCCTACATCTGTGTGTCAGTTGTCAAGACATCATCTAATGATTGGTTATGGTCAGGCTGTTGAAGTGATGTATACCACCACAATGCAAAACAATGACAGATAGTAACAGTATCACCCACAGCACAGTGTCAAACCATGTCATACACACATGTGTAGTCAAGATCCGGAATGTATGTAGTACAATGCATACTGGCCACCAATAGAAACTATGGAGTGTTACTGTGTAATACAGAGCATGTCACCCTGGCCATGTGTCCACTATACACGTACATGCAGACAGTGCACCTCCACCACGTTCACAACTGTACACCTGCAAATCTGTGCTAAACACATCCCACACATACTGTCCACTCTCTAACACATGCTGCCAATACTGCACACATCAGCCAAGTGGCACATGGCCAGACAATACACAATTGGAACCAACACTGGTGTAAACAATACTACAATGACAATCATAACTTTAATGCATCATGCCTGCTCAGCTACACCTTATATATATCATTACACTCTACAGCTGACAACATGCTAACATTGCTATACTGCTATATAGACACCCTGTGCATCAGCACCATGGTAGCCTGTTCCTGCATCGATGTTACAGATGACAGGAGATGGCACAGGTTTCATTATATGCACAGGGTGTGTTGTTGGTTCACCAGAGGCCTACAGTAAGCCATCCAATTGACATGTACGTGTGTGTGTGTGTGTGTGTGTGTGTGTGTGTGTGTGTGTGTGTGTGTGTGTGTGTGTGTGTGTGTGTGTGTGTGTGTGTGTGTGGGGCAAGAATACTGTAATGGGCCAATTTTGTTGTAATGTGTGTGGGTATGTGTTAGCCCTAGATGTCTGGAGTATGTGTGTGTGTCTGCATGCACACAGTTCCACCATGTGGCTGCCATATACGGGTATTTGTGGGACAGCCACAGACTGTACCTGCGAGGCTTTACAGATCACCGTCTCTGGCCACGGATATGGTACCTGTGCCTGGCAGGGGTGCTACTGACACTATCAGGTACTAAGCCAGACTGGGTACTATCCCCAGAGGTGGATGGATGCACACTGGACACAGGGCCCTGCTGGGACTGTCCAGAGCCCATGGTCTTCTAGGACATTCTATGGACAGCCCACCCCCAACATTGCTGGAGCTGGTACTGGCACTACGGGTGCGGCTGTGGCTTGAGGGACGTCCGCGGTGACTGCTAGCTGCTGATGCTACTGGCATATGTCCACGTCGATGTCTCAACCATCCCGCACTGTCCTGACAAAATGGACATGACATTGCGGAGGATATATAATGTCTCTCCCCAACATCTATCAGTGACCTCGGTGTAATGTCAGATGGCACCTGCTAGGTCACGGATACTTTCAATGAGAGCGGTGTTATGGGCCCTCTGTGCCCTTAGTCTCTGTCTGGTGTACCATTCCATATGTGCCTGTGCCTCCATGACAGCCTGGAACATGTGTGATGTTGTCAGACCTGTGGCACATCTGCCAGTGGCATGATGAGCAGCAGTGCTCCTACGAGAACCCCTGGACATCTGTCTATGTGGTACCCTTTCAGACATCTGGGTATGGCTGCTGTGTTGGGATGCATGTGCCATGGATACCACACTGTCCTGGCCAATGCCAACAGTACGCTGTCCCTCAGCTATGGGCATTGGTGATGGATGCATTGACAGTATGACTGTATGCATGGATGGGGTGGACAGCTGTGTACTGTCAATTGGTGGCCCAATGACAGACCCTGGCAAACACTCCTATGCCTCAACACACCTATCTTCATTATCACTATGTGGTTCAGTGACATCAGTTTCCCTGCTGCAGTGAACCAGCCCTAACACAGCACCTGTGGGAGGGAGACAGGAAACACACTTTACGACCTGTACATGATGTCGGCAAACACACTTTACGACCTGTACATGATGTCACCACACATGCACACATGAACACATGAACACATGCACACATGCACACATGCACACATGCACACATGAACACATGCACACATGCACACAAATACACTCCTCACTACAGCAGATACCCACACACATCACCAGCAATCAAAGACATACTTAATAGTGGTTGAAGGTGGGTTACAGTATCACAAGGCAAACAGTCATATCATATATGTCAGCATGCAGAAAGTTTGTTGCTCAAGACCATGCAGTGCGAGTGTAGACAGCCCGTGTTAATAACAGTATACATGGCTTTGATGCATGTGTGCTGTTGTTCAGTGATTGGCCTCACAGCCACTCATTACATGGGTTTGTAAGGTGCCCAATAGGGAGCATTGACTAACATGAATGTGTTATGTGTTGAAGAGTGTCGCACAGCCCAATGATAGGCCTCTACCCTTCGGGTATATTATGTGTGCTGTGTGGATGACATGTGGGATACTGAAGTGTGACCTTACAGCGGGTGTATGGATATGCTGTGTGTACCATGTTAAGGTGTACTGCATATGACAATGTTGTGTATGTTGTGTACATGTGTATCAACTATGCCTATCCAATGTCCAGTATGGTGTTGCCACAATTGTGTGTGCTGCTCTGTGTTGCATGTGATTGAGGCAGCTACTCTCATTACTGAGATGTAAATAGTCTCACAGCAAACATGCACAGCATGCATTATGCGTAGGTGTGTTACATGTACATGGCCTACACCTCACCTATGACATGCACATTTCATTAGCAATATTAAAATTATAACACACTCACCAGCATCGACTGGCTGCCTTGCTGTCACACCAGAGAGACCTACATGAATATGAGACAGTTTGTCAGTGGCCACAACTGTGCAATTGCTACTGTGAGTTTGCTAAACTACAGTAGTACAACAGTTGACAGTCACAGGCGTACAGATTATATTCCAAATATCAGTATTGCACAACACTATGCAGCACAATTGCTAAACGCACAGTACACATATGCATAATCTACCAATACAGATAACAGTAGTCTACAGATAGGTCATGTTACCTGCACGCTCCATGTCAACATGCTGGGTGGCTCTGGCCTCCATGATGACACATGTCAATTGCTGTTCCTGTGGTTGGCCAGGAGCCACCACACTTAGGAGCAGCTCCTCCACTCTGGTGAGGGGGGGGGTGAATGGCAACCTCACCACCTGCGGCAAGCTGTTTTTGACGGATGTCAGTCGCACGCCCCCGGACATGTCTAATTAAATAACTGCAGTGATGGCGTACCTGCTCATATGTCCTGTTATGCATGCCTATGTCAATTACCCGACGAACAAGATCTTGCCACAGTGCAGTCCACTCATGCTGGTCCTGGCTGGTTCAAGAGAACAGCAGGGTGTAGTGCTGCACCAGGCTTTTGTGTATTTCCACCTCCTCTGCAGCTGTATAACATGGGTTTCTTTGGTGGGACATACCCCTGGAAGACAATTAAACAAGATGTGTGAGCAAGTCAAGTGGCACACTTAACATCCTAAAGTACAGATATCAATTATCTGCAATATTTCACATCCGATTGGTTGTCAGAGGATAGACATGTTCAATACCACATATTAGTGCTCAGGCCACAACTGGCTGACAGTGCCTGCCACGCTCTATATATCAAACCATGTTCTGCACAGCAGCAAAGAGAAGCCTATACACCAGTACATGGCACACTGTATGTGACACAATGCACCACCTAGCCACAGGAGGTATATATCAAGCTAATGCATAAAGAAAGATGTCATCCATTGCAATGAATGTAAAGTACAGTTACGGTATTACCAGTATACCACAGTAGTCTTTGATGCCAAACCCCTGCCTAACATATGTGCACAGTTGTTGATATAGGTGGCATACTGCTGTACTAGACTATACATGTTGTTAGATACACACGTATACCCTGTAACACAGATATGATTGAGGGCATGGTACAGGCATAATTACACACACATCAGACATACATACAACACACAAATGTATGCCAACCCAGATGAGCTTTACCTGTGTACCATACAGTACTGTGTGTCACTACTTACAAAACCGCATGCCTGAGGTATGTAATCTGTGAGGACTACAGGGAACACACAAAACAGTGTTTCTAAAAAATGTGAACATACACCATACTGTACTGTTTAGGCCTTTAGCTTCAGTTAGTACTACAGTTCATATGGGAGTTGGATTCACCAGCAGTACCACTCACTAAGCATACATGTATTGCTTTAGCCTACAGTGGGACACCACAGTCGACAACAAGGGACTACATCACACTGTATGCCATACTACTTTTTCTGCCTAGCAGTAGCATACACATATTTTGCTGGGATCACAGCTAGGGCACAAACTACCATGATAGAAACAATTTCACACTAAGCTATCACACCTTTACAGACCTTGCACACATTCACCAACACATTCACCATCACACTCAGTCAACGTCACATAGCAATTATTGCACTAAGTACTTGTGTGTGTGCATCGTGTCATGGGTAGTTAATGTGCTATTGGCCCTAGGGCCTACAGCAGCCTAGCCATATGCTACCCTGGCCTTTGACTCACATGTAATTTAATTTCACTTGCCCCTGTCAACCAGAGCCACAGAGGTGACTCCTGGGCTGTATTTCCTATCTCCCAAACAATCATCAGGAGTATTTATGACAACTGCTATAGGAGCTTTGTTTGCTATTGATAGGTGGTTTGTTCCAGAGTATGGCATGTCTCTGAGTTAGGACTCTATCCCTCCAGCATGTGCTGTTTAGTGAGCTGACAAGGTTTAGGGACCTAGAGTGTGTATCTGGGAGGGATTGTAATATGTTTACGTGGAGGATGTCCAACAGCTATGGGTGTGACATAGCTCTGTATGTTAGGCAGAGGTCACCTCTGGGTAGACGGTATGCAACACAGTGTAGCTGTGGTTTTGTGAGTCGGTCTACATAGGGCATCTGTCTGAGTCCAGTATTACTCTTTGTGAGGTATGTCTGTGGCCTTTCCAGTTGCTGTAGTTGGCATTGTTCTCTCTAATGGGTTTTAAGTGTGATGAGTAGAGGGGAACACTGACCTATATTTCCCTAGATGACACACCTTTTGTGATGACGTGTACCACGTAGACAGAGTACATGACTAGTGTGGCACTGTGATTATCAAAGGGGAGGCTACTGTCCACCTGTGTCCCATGTTCCCTTATCACACCTTCGGTGTTAGGTAGACTACCACCTATGTGGTAGTTAATTGGTACAGTGTTCTGGTAAGAAGCAATGGCACTGCAGTGTCAACACTGACCTTCAGTCCATACCTTGGTCAGCAGGCACCTGTCGCAGTAAGTATGCCCCATGTCTCTCTCCCTCTCTCTATATATATCTATATATATTTATATGTATATATATCTATATCTATATATATCTATATATATATATATATATATATATATATATATATATATACAGACATACATATAAACATACATTGATGTACATACAGGCACATGTACAGTCCACTATTCATGGTGGGAATATCAATTATGTGACAGTTGTGAGATATACAGTTATGTAATAATATTGCACAGTGTTGTGCAGACTACATTGAAGGTGTCCTCAGCCCATGTAGCTTTAGCAGGCCTCACTGGCTGCAACACTGCAAAACTGACAGAGCATACCCACAGCATTTAACCACCACATGTCATATACCAGCACTGCATGCTGTTTACTTTGCCACACACTACAACCGACATAGAAATATGCACATAATAACCTTCAACAACGTATATATATATATATATATATATATATATATATATATATATATATATATATATATATATACACCCTTCACAAACAGTTGCAGTATGTCCCTTGCCCTATGCACATGTACAGATGCATATAGATACGTACTGCTGCCACATATAGATGATTCACAGTATGTAGAGTACTCTTCATAAACATCTACTACATGCCAGCAAATACATATGTGTCACATACCTTTCCTTTGTATTGCTCTGTTCCATCTGTTTTTAAAGGAAATCATTTTTTCTCTGTCTGTTGCTGTTGCTCTTTCTTTTTCTGTGTCTCTCTGTTTCTGTCTCTTTGTCTGTCTTTGTCTGTGTCTGTGTCTCTGCCTCTGTCTCTGCCTCTGTCTCTGTCTCTCTCTCGCTCTCTCTCTCTCTCTTGCTGCAATGAGATTATTGCATGTGTGGACAGCAAGTACAGCCTGCTTTTCTAGGTATCTGCACATGTGCATGTGATGGCCTCTGCACCAATTGGTGCCCACCATTTACTAATTGCATGTAGCCTGCTGTGTGGTAATTGCAGTACTCACTGTCATAGCAGCCCACTGCTATAAAATGCTAGGTTAGGTAGGCGTAGCCCTTTCAGCTTTCCAAAGTGGGGCCCATGCTTGTTTGCTGTGGACACCGTTGTGTCAGTCAGAAGGTTGGTATACTTCTTATATCTGAAGCTAGGGTTGTAGCCAGTGATTTGCATGTTGTACTCAAACCTGAATGTTGCTACTTCTAGTGCACACTTGTCAGTGTAGAATTTTACTCACCCCTCCAAATGCTTACACAAGATACATGGGAGAATGTACTTTATTTTCTAATTAGACAATTAACTTCCATACAAAAGTAGTTATTGCAATGTATTCCTCTGGCACATGAACTGTTTGTGAACTACTATACTGTAAATATTAATTACCTCACTTCTGAACAGTTTGTTGCTTATTTGTGTTGACATTAGCACAGGCTGCTCAAGACAACTGGACACATTTCAGTACTTAGTATGCCTACCTACATCATTGGTAGAGCCTGAATACACAGGTATATTGTTCTTTTGGGTAGGGGTGCAGAAGTACAGAGAGCATTATATATTATTGTGTGATGTTTATGTTGCTGAACATACAGGGTTGCTGTGTACCTGTTAGTCTAACAAGGCAAGTAGTTTGTCTGTGTAGCTCCCACTTGTGGACATATCCAGATGGTAGCCAGGGTTAACCTATTATTCTTTTTCTGTGCACCACACCGGTCTTTTCTGCACTGGAGCAATGGCATTGTCACAGTTGGTTGCTACCAGTACATGGCTACATCCTTTGATATTTCTGTCTTGTACTCCTACATAAGGTTATGCTTATGGGACTCGTTCCAAAGCTATTTGCAGTGTGTAACAGCAGAAAAGCTGAAATACCTGTGTGTTTCTGCCTCTGCCAGGCCTCTGCTACACTCGGGTATATATCTGAACAGCCTCAGGTAAAGATACATATAAGTGAGGTACAGCTGTAATATATTGCAGACATTAAGTTGAGACTGTGAGAGAATCAGAGCATATTTATTAATACACATTTTCTGACGTGCATGCAGTGTGTACTCTTACTTATTGACATTATTCATTAAGTGTAATTCCCCACTTTTCAGCCTAACATCAGTACTTTTCAGAGGGATTCTGAGGGACACAGCTAACATCTGTTTATGAATCAGGGACATCCCTGAAAAGCAGTCACAGTTGGGAAGTATGGCCTCTGCCCTATTCAAATATGCCAATGTTTATCCTGCTCTGATACTGTGTGGGGTTTGTAAAGTGCTACTGTAACCTTATTTCCTGCTAGAATGGCTGGTTCTCTTTTTACAGTCATGTCATGGTATTCCACAACAACTGCTGGTAAAGATCCACAGAACAAGATTTGTGTTATGGCATTCCTATTTTCCATTTACATTCACTTATTGTAATGCATGATATATTTATTACAGCACCAACTTGTTGTATGTCTACTGTGGCTTAGGGTTACTTCATGGAATGTAGTGTGTCCAAGGTCCGGGATTCGAGACTGACAGAAGTGTTTTATTTTGCTGCTCAGCAGAACAAGGGCCCTACCATGCAGAGTGACTAAGGCACTTTTAAGCAGTTGTAATCGGGTTTGTGTGAAGCTTAGCAATACTTAGCTAAGCGCACGCATGCGCACATGTGCTTAAACCTGCTAACTTTTGCTTAAAAGTGCTTACTCCCGCTAACCCCCGGGCTAATTTCTTTGAAAGAAAAGAAAATGGGGAGATAGGAAAGTGGTGAAAAAGGGGGCACAAAGAGGGAAAGACAGTAGGGAAACCAGCTCAGGATGTGCAGGACAGGTGTAGGGAAGGTCCATAGCTGCCCATTTCTTTATCAGCAACAGCTGTGCATATGTTAGAAATTTGGAGTGAAATTTGAAACCTTCCACACCTGAGAGAGGGGTGAGGATAACAAAGTATGTTGTACTGCCAATTATAATTATCAGTTTACATGTCCAGTGGACATGTGTGCGAAATGGGCAGCTATGTATGGGACATAATTTTTTTGTGGGAACAGATTGCCCCTTTTTTTTTTTTCAGGTGACAGTGGAATGTGAGTTAGAGGAAGTAGGTATATTTGGGGAGGTAGGTTGGGGAGGTAAACAGACAAGACAAACAAGATGCATACAGGGGCAGAATATGACACATGGGGTGGGTGAACACAATTGACGTGGACGGATGTTTGGAAATCGCAAGCCCATGAGCCCACAGATGGTAACAGTGGAATTGAGATCCCCACCCATGGGCAGTCACCACTGCACCTTCACAGCCCCGAGGGTGGATGTGCTGGGGGCTGCGTAGGAGGGGCAGGCTCACCCGTGAGTAGCGCCACTTTTGCCTCGAGCTGGCGTAGGGGATCAGTGACTGAACACTGGATCTCCCTACGCACCACAGCCCAGACCCTTTGGAGGGTGACAAGTTGCCCTTCTCCAACCACGCTTGCACGGGGGGGGCGAGCCCCATCCTCTGCAGCGCTTCCACCCGAAGGTGGCACAGGACCAATGGAGGAGGGGAGCCCGGGCTAGGCACCAGACCTGCTGGTGTCAGGTGCAATCACCAGCTGAGGAGGGACAGGTGGGTCCGCTGGGACCGGCCTACCCATACGTTCTGTGTTTAGGTGTGTTTAATTACAACATAGACAACAGCATTCCAAATTAGTTGTAACAGCATGCAGTAATATTCCCATTAACCCAACACACCAGGGTTCCAACAGTTGAACAGCAAGCATAACACATACATATATTGAACGTGAAAGTGGACATTCCAACAGCATGCAGGGATGATTGGTGGCAACAGGCCACCAAGATTGTGGTGTTTGAACAGGGCACATGCATCAAAGTAAATGCAGATATTTATAGAACAATAGGACATATGTCCCAACAAATGTTTTGAGATTAGACATACCCATTGAGGTGTGGAATTGCATTGCTTATGCACATACAGTAGGGTGTAAAATATATCTCCATTAACATCTTATAAGTACTTTTAGTCTACACTACATTCCTATTGACTGCAGGTGTATATCCCCTACGTGTATTATTGCACTAGGCAACATGCATTAGGTTGTGTAATGGGTTTGGCTAGTTCATTATATATCTGACCTATATCTGACATACTAACTGTCCAAGATGTAGATGTTACTGCTACATAGTTATATATTTTATTTATATTTATATATCTACATACCTGGATGTGTTCACGTGACATTTTCAGTAAAATTTCTACAGAAACCTATATTTCATGTAGCACACTCACATTTCTGGGGAACACATTAACAAGCTACTCGTGTGCCAGATTTACCTATGCATGCCAGCCATTAACCAACTATTGAGGACTGTATATATGCTTCACAGCTACTGGCACTTCCTTCATCCACTTTATATGGGACTGCCCAACTGTGGGTTGACAGCACTTAATACAACAGTACTATTTATATAATGCAAGGGTACAACAACATTTCAAAGTAAGTGACACAGACACACTCCAAGTATTATACCTTTATTAATTACATTACACACTTTTCTACAGGCTCTCTCATTTATTTGATATTACAGTGCATACAGAAGACTTATTCAAGATGTATTATATCTTTATTAATAGGTTACAACACTCTTTTTCAGGCTCGCTCACTTATTTTATATAACAGTACATGCAGAGATATTATTCCGGACTTATTTTACCTTTATTAATGGGTTACTACACTCTTTTTCTGGCTCTCTGACTTATTTTATATAACAGTACATGCAGAGAAATTATTCAGGGCATTTTATGGCTTTATTATTGGGCTACAACACTTTTTTCAGGCTCTCTCACCTATTTTATATAACAATACATGCAGAATAATTACTAACCTGCCTGGTGGCATAGCCTTAGCAGCCTATCTGCATCAGCTTGCTGATTCGCAGCACGGACACCTGCAGCTGTGAAGTAAATGAAGGGATATTGAGACATACCTATCCATTATATAGACTAAATTAGCATCTCTTACATACTTCATTCCATGGCTACCTACTCAGTAGTGGGGCATCTTGCATGCCACGGGCCTCCTGTATCCATCGGTTCAGTAGGTCCTGCTTCCATCTCTTCAGTTCTGCATGGTGATGACAGACCTGCTCACCAGTCCGAGGGATGCCTGTGGCATTGGTGAGATCATGAGCTAACCAGTTCCAAGCCTCTGCTTTGCACTCCATCCCTTGGAACTAGCCCTGCAGGAGTCTTGACTCATGACGGTGGACAACGAGCCAAACCATGTATTTTGACTCCTCGATGCCCCAGCGTTGCACTCGAAAGCAAGTACCCTCTCCAGCACCAGCCATTCTGACTGCAGATGGGAGCTACAATCAGCTATGGTGAGTATTCCCGCCTATGGAGCTTAAATATGCTGCATTTCCCGCACTTATTTGGGGTTGGCCATTTTTGAAAATTCTCGGCTAACAGCAAACCTGCTCAGCAATGGTTAATCTTCCATTTATAAGTATATGTGTGTTAACAGTGTATGTTTATGCTAAGCTGTCATGGCTTAGTGGTTCAGTACTTTGATTATGGTGCACAGTGTCCCAGGTTTGAACCTTGTCATTGCTTTTTATTTTACTACTGTCCAGACAGGCTAGAGGGTGTGGCTGTGTTTAGGCAACTTTGCTTTACATTGCTCCACGTTGCCCGACAGTGCACTGGTTGGTGTGGCGCACACCTCCGCACAAACCGATTGTGCTGGGTACAGTGCTGCTTAACTATGAACAACTATATTGCACTAGCTAAAGCACTGCTTAACCACAGGCGACTATATTGCGCTGGGTAAAGTGCTGCTTAACTGCGGGCAATTATATGTCAGGTTCCTTTATAAATATACATTTTGTTCACTGATACATAGGCCATTTCAATGCTTTTTAGTAAAATTTTAATCATATATGTCAGGAATTATTTCATATACTTATTTAAAACTTAAAATAGGAAGGGGAGTGGTGTGACTTGAACCGTGAATGCCTCCTCTTTGTGCGAAGGCTCTACCACTACGCTATTGCTATTTGGCATAATTTGCATAAACATTCCTTATTATGCTCTTCCATGTCGAGATTGCTAACTGCAGCTAAGCAATGGGTACACCCGCACACACACGCGCAAATACGGGCAGCTATATCGAGAATTCGAAAAAAAATGTTATGTTTTACTTTTTATAACTGTGCTGGGGGTTTACAATGTCAGGGAGTGTGGTGTTGGGTACGTGGACATTTGAGCGGACTCGCTCTTGTGTGTTGACATTTTACATTTCAGACACTTGCAGGGGCGTGGACCTTTAGAATGCTCGGCAGTCGGACATGCCCCCTGCTTTCTTGCACGGTCCGTGTTAGACTTGGAGTCAGCATGCCGTCATGAATATTCCTGGCATTCTGACGTCATACCGTTCAACTGCAGTCTCCGAGTAAGACTTATTAAGTCTTACACAGAGGATTCATGAATCCGGGGCTCTGTCTTTTAGCTAAACAGTGTAAAGCATGTTTGCATGGAATGTATTTTTTATAAACCAAGGTAGCAGAATGCATTTGCTGTGCATTTTTAAGACCAAATGCCATTTCATTTATTATTTGCAGTCAGCAGTGAAGATCAGGACTCTGCAGCCTCCCCAACCCTAACATATAAACTGATGCTAATGGTACTTAATTTAAGGCCCATGCCCCCTGCACCTTGCATAACTTTTCACAGCAGTGTATGGATTAAACCCCAAAGCAATGATCCTCAAATTAGTTATTAGCATTTTAGGCTTTGAGGTGATATTGTCATGCAGTCTAGACACAAGCAGTTTAGATTCATTATATCATAGTGGAACCTGAAGGTAAAACCTTTAAGAACATATTGTGGACTTTAAGTTGTCTTTTTTTCAATTCCTTTATCAGAGGGAGACATTCTTTTCTTGCAGTTATAACTCCAGCAGAATTGCTGTTCCCTGCAAGAATAAAAATATTTTTTACTGAAGGTCCTAAAACTTTTGACACTCTGCAAGCAACAGTTTCTTATCTTTCAGCTAATAAAACCTTGGATAATGTGGAAGAGATGGATTTCTCCCAATTTGGGGTTAAGTGTCACTTAGAAAAAAATTAATGGAGCACTGCTGACAAGAAGAAGAAGAAATGATAAAAGACATATGAAAAACACAAACATTATTGTCTTCTATTTGCTCTGTAAGGCAAAAAAGTTCTTTGAAAGCATTCATGCTTTACACGTGTCAGTCTTTGAAACAGTATAAATACAAGATAAGCAGGACATTTTATAACTAAAGGAAACAACCCTAAAAGAAAGCAAGGTAACATATCTTTCTCTATTAGAGTGTATATACTTACAGTCATGATTTTTCTAACTCTAAATGATGTTTAGATAGTTCATTTATAAATTACCTGCATTTTACTGCTAGTATAGAATATGATGTATTTACACTGACATATTAATGTGGTGTGTTTAAATGAGCATGATTCCTTTTTATATTATTTACACTAAGCTGCATGAAATATCTAAACTGATGTATTTAATACACATAATAATATATAAAAACTGATAGTAATAACTGTCAAAAAGTGTCTTGAAAAGTAATTATCTATTCTATGATGCTAAAAGTGCCTTTTTGACTAACAAACAACTGTTTGGCTTGTATATCTGCCCTTAATGTTAAGAAAACTAATAAAAGTTTAATGAGCTGGTGTTCAGTTTAAAAAAAAAGCCCTAAAAACTTCACTTACTTTGTTTTTGTCTTCCCGCCATGGTCACGAGCTGGGAACTCTTATTTTACCACCCCTGAATGAAGGTTCTTCAGTTAGAATCAATTACAGTGTGTTAAACCTTCTAACAGTACAAAATGAAAGTAAACAGTCATGAGTGATGTCAGCACTAAAACAAGACAGTATGGGTGTGGTGTCAGCTCCTAAGCTACTTAAAGTAACCAGCACACTATTTATGAGATGGCAAAGTGCTTTTACAGTTTTAACAAATATTAAAAGTACACTGAAGTACGTAATGAATTTAGAAGGTATCAACACATACATGACATTTTATTATATTGTAATATTTGTTATTCATTTTGAATTGTACACATAAACAGCACACAAAGATTAAAAAGTAGTATATCACTTGGAAGAAACTGTATGAATAGTTAACACATACAGACTTGACTATAATCTTTTCTGATAAGATTGCCCACGTAAATTACTATAATGTAACTTAATTTTATAAAAATTTAATATATTTAAGTCCTTGACTGGAACTATATAACATATTTGTAAACACACTGCAGCTAGTGTACTCAACCTTAAGGATAGTAAGTCAATTAAGGTTCATGAATGTAGCTATGTGTTATTAGGCATTTTAAGGGTAAAAAGGAGTTGCTGTTTAATTATCAAGATACTCTGTAAATATTAAATTGTTCAAGTAGCACAATCATTAAGCAGTAATGAGCAAGAAAAAATCTCAGTCTTGCTTATGATATTGTTTTATATACATATATATATATATATATATATATATATATATATATATATATATATATAGGAATGAACTGCTGAATTATAAGTATGCTTTTATTAAAGGCAAGTTATATTAATATTGAACATCCTCACTGAAAATGAATGGTTGTGTAGAGACACAGTAACTCCCATTATATAACCAAGGCTAAAGAGATTGTCTTGTATGTCTAAATTGATCAGCCTTGAACCTTAGATTGCAAATAGACATGCAACATACTTTTACTTATAATACTGAATATATATTATATAACATCACAAACGCTAAAGCCATTGTCAGCTACATCTCATATCAATCAGCATTAAAATATGATTTGAATAGCATAGGCATTTACTAACATATTGCTGTTGGTACCTGATATGCATATAAGTAACAGGTCTAATTTCTGTCTATGAAAGTAAATACCAGGCTGTGTGCATTTGTTAATTATGAAACAAGAATGTGCTACCTATTCTTTTTAATATCCTACAGGTATGTACTTGTTAGAGACACACACATGCTGCAAAGCTGCTAGTTATTGCATATTCATTAGTATATTTCTGACTGCAGTGTTGTAAATATATGGTGTGGACCACTTGAGTTGAGAATATGTCTCTATATTGAGCATGTTCTCTGTTTGAACGTTGTATATTATCTATAATATGATATGGAGTACCCTCACTAAATTCAAAGAAGCCACAATAGAAACAAATATTTATTAAAAATGGAGAATAGAAGGATGAAGAGAAAAATGAAGGAAAATGGTTGATGGTCATATACGGTTATCTTTTCCTGTGTATGTAGAAGAGTTGACAGTAATAAGTACCAAACAATTGTGTTATAGCATATTTAAAGCCTACTTTGCTTCTCATATTTTCCAACCTTACAGTTATAACGCTGCAGATAAATCCTGTAATATCATAAGGAGTATGAGTTGCTATTTGGCATATGACATATGTGGTACACTAGCGATGAAATATGCCAGTGGCACTAATAAATAGATAGGAATTGCTAAGAAATATAGTCTTAAACTATATAATACCAATGCCAAATACAAATTAGTAGCATTCATACCACTAAAATATGACTTTTTGAATTAAAAGAAAACTATAAGATTACCGATAAATGACAATACAAATGTAACGTTATATTCATTGTTACGGATACTTTCTGATTTAATCAACTTGTGGCATGGTTAACTGATGCATATAATGCTTAACATTTTTTTTTTATGTATGTATGCATATATGTGTGTATGTATGTATGTGTATATATATATATATGTGTGTGTGTGTATGTATGTATGTATGTGTATATATATATATATATATATATATATATATATATATATGTATATATATGTATATATATATATATATATATATATATATATATATATATATATATATATATATATAGGTAGACCATTACAATAAATTTGATACCTATGAATGCCACTCACACTATAAGGGAGATAGACAGCAAGCATATTATTTTTAAGATGCATAACCGTTATTGCTACACAAAATATATATTAAAATAAAAGATTTTCCTTTACATTTTAAACAAAACCAAATAGTTAAGTATTAAATCTATGTATAGTTGTGTTGCCTTAGTGTTTTATAAAATATTAAAAATAGATAAAGACTGTATTTAAGTAATCTGTAAAGACAGATACATGTATACTTGAAAGATATATAAGATACTTTTCATTATAAAACTACCATATGGCAGCGCCGGGGGAGGATGCTGAAATGCAGACTTAGAGAGATCGCTTGAATGATTAGATCATTCAAGGATGAGATGTTTTTTCTCATGGAGGGGTTTGGTGGTTGTTTATCTTATATTGTTCTCAGTTATGATCTTGTAATTTACTTTTATTGGGTGTCTATAATCTATTGTAATACTGTTGGAAGAAGAAAGAACAAGTCATTCTCTTCATGTACACACATCTACACATTGTTATGAGTATATGAATATGGATAAAAGCAAAGCTAATATAAATCCAATTGCAAAATGTATATCTCTTAATGTAAATGGTTTAAATAATAGCTGGAAAAGGGAAGTCTTTATAGATATTTAGAGCTATGTGAAGCAGCTAGTATTTTACAGGAAACACACCTTACACAGGAAGACATAAATAAAATAAACAATAAAAATTATACAATACTAGTAAGTTCCACCTATAATCAGAAGCAAAGGGGAGTAGCAATTTTGTGGAAAAACACTACTTTAATGCCTAAAATCATAAACACGTTCCATGACAACTCAGGAATGTTTTGTCTAGTGACAATATCTATCAATGAAATGATATATACATTAGTGAATATTTATTGGATACCAGGACTAGGTGTTAGAGTGGCCAAACAACACTTATAAGACATTGTACAATATACCAAAGGCAATTTAATCATAGCTGGAGATTTAAATTGCATTATAAAAGAAACTGACACAAATACTAAAACTACACGTAAGAGATCACCTTTAAGAAAGTTGTTATCTGAGTTTGTTGAAACTTTTAATATAGTTGACATAAATGAGTATGCTATCCCAGATTCACTATTCTTTACACATTTTTCCCATAGACATAATACATACTCTAGAATAGATAGAGTGTACATAACAAAGGATTTAACCTCTAAATTAAATAAAGTCAAGACAATTTCATGTCCATTTTCGGATCATAACACCATAACATTTGAGATAGACTTATGTTTCAAGAGAAGGATATCAGTAACAAGAATACCATCTTACATAACAAATCTCAAAGATTTTAAGGAATTTTATATTAAAGAGACATAAACATTCCTAGATATCAATCTTACAAAAGATGTATCTGAAATATATATATGGGATGCATTGAAAGCATATCTATATGGAAGAGCGGTGGGATGGTATAAAAATAAACAAAAACAGTGGAATAAGGAATTAATGGAATTACAGTCAAAAGTAGATAATTTAAAGCTTGATATTCAAAATGGAAACACCAACTTAATAAAATAACTAGAAGATACTAATAAAAAATACTCAGAGACGCTACACCACAAAACAATGATCAACTTAGAAAAAATTAAACTATGTTACTATTCAATGAACTCTAAAAACCAACGAAGAATAGCAAATAGGACTAAAAAGATTATTAAAACAAATCAAATCAAGGAAATACATAATATAGAAACCAAAAAGAAAGTATCTGATTTAGAAGGAATACTAGAAGCTTTTAGGCTATTTTTTCATAAACTTAATAATCAAAATGAGAAAACAGAAACACATTCAGCATTGAAAGCTTTTCTCAAAAACAATGTTAAAGTTAGGTTATTAGAGGAGCAGGTACAACTAATAGATAAACAAATAACAATGACAGAACTTAAAGCTGAAGTAAATAAGCTAAAATTAAACAAAGCTCCAGGTATAGATAATATCACTCCAGAAATGTTTAAAATACTATCAAATGAGGCTTTGCTGTTGTTATTGAATGTCTTTACATCAGTTAAAAATGGTAAAGACATTCCTCCTTCTTGGAAGTACACATTAATATCACCAATTCTGAAACAAAATAAAGATCCCAGTGAATGGTCATCATACAGTCCCATTTCACTTCTTAATATAGATTATAAAATTTTTATGGCAATACATGCTGCTCGAATAAAACAATTACTACCACTTTTGATAGAGGAGGATCAAACAGGTTTTATAAAAGATAGGAACACTTATGACAACATTAAAAGAATTCTTTCCTTAATTGATTATATAAATGTCACAAAAAACAAAATAAATGTTATTAGCTTAGACATAAATAGCGCATTTGATTCAGTGAACTGGGATTATCTGTGGTTAGTTTTAGAAGAATATGGCTTCTCAAACAACTTCACTTTGTTAATAAAATCATTATACGAAAAATCATTGGCTTATATAAAACTGGGATCTTGTCTGTATAAATCTATTAAAATAACTAAGGGCACAAAACAAGGCTGCCCTCTTTCTCCGTTATTGTTTGCACTAGTCATTGAACCCTTAGCAAATAATATACATATGGATAAAAATATTGAAGGAATACAACTAGACAACAGCCTAGAGCTTAAAATTCAACTTTTTGCTGATGATATTTTAATTACCTTAAAAAATAATAATAGCAGTTTAAAAGCATTATGGGACTCCATTCAAAACTTTCAAAACTTTTCAAGTCTTAAATTTAATGAGAACAAAACAAATGTATTGCTTATAAATACTAATAAAAAAGATCTAAATAAAAAATACCATAAATATATCTCTACAGATAATATAATTAAATACTTGGGAATTATAATAACTAACAACCTAGATACTACAATTGAAACAAATTATAAAGAGACCTTAAATAATATTAAAAATCTAATACAAAGATGGAATAAATTCTTCTTTTCAATGGAAGAAAGGCTTTATATAATTAAAATGATCATATTTCCAAAAATTCTTTATGTCATACAAGCTTGTTCTTTGCCACCAGCTAAATCGCACCTAAAACAATTAAATGATTTAATGGTAAGATTCCTATGGTATCCAAAAAAAAACAAGGATATCTATGAAATATCATCTAGATGATTGGGATATAGGTGGCATAGGTTTACCAGACATAGAAATATACTTGCATTCATCCATTATTAAAACAATATCATTATGGCTAAATACAAAATATACATCAAAATGGAAGCTAGTTCATGAGAGAATCTGGTTAAAATCAGGATTTGTAGTAGCAAATAAGTATACAGATTTCATACCAAACAATTTTCTATGGCTGATGAAGGAATATATGATGATACATAAGAATAAAAATATAAGTTCCAAATACATTACTTATACATTAAAAATTTTCCAAAATTTTATTAATAGCAATCCTAATATTAAAGCATGGTCATTTCTTTTATATCCAGTAGCGTACACACAAGGTAATATAATAACATTTAATATGGAAGTAGTCAACATGCTTAAAGAAAAGGGATTAATATATTGGCATCAATTGCTAAACTCTGGAAAACCTCTGACAATAGACCAGATTAAACAGAAATGAAATATGGAAGATAGTTCGTGGTTACATGTACAAGAATTAAGACAGTATATATTAAGCAAACAAGAAACAATGCAACCATCAATAAGACAAAATGTTCCTAACCTTATAGAACATATAATATTACTAACGAATCAACCCATTACTGGAAAGGGATACTTATCATCTATTTATAAAACAAACAAAAAAAATAAAAATGCATAATAATGACAAAATATGGAATTATTATAGATCAGTTAATGGACATGTGCCAAATGACAGAGATAAAAAACTAATTCTTCTCTCTCCAAAGCAGACATCACTTTCATTACATTGGAGACTTTTTACATGGCAATTCATACACAGATCTTATGTAACCCCTCATAAAATGGAACTTATGTTTAAGAAAAATATTGGCTGCTGGAGATGTGATTTATCAATAAAAGCAGACTGGCAACATATGTTCTACGAATGCCATTTGATTAAACCATATTGGGATAAAATAAATTATTTTCTGCAAATGGTATTCAATGATAAATTCCAGATTTTCAAATCTATTATTTTGTTTAAAGCACCTGTACCCGATTGTGTGCCAAGAACAAAATATGTAATCTTATGGACTCTCCTAGCTATTGCAAGGAAGAACATTACATCAAACTGGAAATCCAAAACTTCTCCAACTTTTAAGCAATTCATGAATATGGTGTCAGCAGTATCACAATTGGAAATGAACACTATTAAAGGAAGAACTGAAAGAACTACATCATTATATGTAGCATGGCAAAAAGTAACTGAACTACTGGAAAATAATGACTGCAGCAGATTATAATCAGGAAACAATTGTATAGAAAGTCAATTATATGTCAACAATAGACACCCTTGTAAATACTTTATTTTGGTTTTAATGTTTGATATCTGTTTAGAGGTTTTTGCCTACCTTTTTAAATAATTTGTAAATACTTCATTGTCATAAATAACCTGCATTCATGTTTTCTTGTTTTTGGAAATGAATAAAAATATTTAAAAAAAAAAAAGAACATATTGTGATTTGGAATTTTGGAGGAGGATGGTATACCTTTTGAAAATAATATTCCTTTGCTTGTCAAAGAATATTTCAGAGTAGCAAACATTACTGAAAGGTATATCTAGCTGTAAGGAAAGAAATCTTACTCCATTTACAACTCCAAAATCTGCCACATCTGTGAATAAAATTAATCCCTATGTAACATTCTTACTAATATTTTATTCAACTGTAGAAGGTACAGATATTCCTAAGGAACAGAAGATGATGTTCAACAATCTCGGATAACCCATTAGACTAATAAATTGTTCTCATTTTATTAGAATGAGTACCTAGAAAGATCTCTGTTTGGGTGTTATGGATATAAGCTCTCTGATTCTTTTGTTATAATCTTTGCTTTGGGCACACAATGAAATATATGGCTACTAACATGTTAAAAATGAATAATGAGAGCTGAAGGTACAAGTATATCCTCAAATGTTCACAGATCAAGCACACGCTACCCTTAAAATTAAAGCAGTGCAACCTATAATTAATTTCCAATGTTGCAAAGATAATCACATGAATAGCTGGAGTTTTATTACAGTATAACAGTGAAGAAGCAGGAAGAATTATTCCTAATGAGAGTTCTACCCCCCTCCCCCGTCTTTATATGTAGCCATATACATTTCTTCATTTTGCTGTGTTCCTTGGTTGTTTTTCACTTTGACATAATTTTCTTATAATTATTTTAATTTACTAAACTATTAAAGCACAATTTAACAGATGTTGACTTCTGGTGGCAGAAAAGCACTGAACTAGGAGATTTTCACCTCTACTTTAAACTGTTTTATGGTTATAGATCAATACACTCTAAGGCTCCTACCCAAGGTGACATATTGCTGCTGCTAAAACGAATGGGCCAAGATAACTATAATTTCATTCACTATTATAATCATGCAGTAATGATCCTAGCAGTAAACAATTGCTAGTAATGTCAATAAGAGTGCCATTGTTCAGTTAGCTGTAACACACCCTCTAACAGACAACTACACAAAAATATGTCTGTCAGCAGTTAACTCCACCACCATTTATGGAGTGATTGGAAACACTGGCAGTTGATGTAATCAATTGCTTATTCTATAATACCTGATTCCTTACATGAATGGGCATATATTACTGCTTGGTCTTCTGTAGGGCTAGGCAAAGCAGTCTGTTGCCCATGGTATGGCATCCATTAATGGGTACTGTATAGTTTGCTTCCTCTGTAGAAGATTGTATCTGTTTGATGATATGCACCATATTCATGCCATGTGTGATGAAAGGAGATGCTGTCCGCACAGCTAGCTGGAAATGTGTAAATAATTATATGTCATTGATGAATATTGAAATGATTTATACAAGATGCTTGTGTTACAAATGTATTAGAACTGTATGTCATGTGTATATCAAACTATTTGTAGAGTGCTGTGTTTGAAATATAACTACAGCATGCCCTACTGGAAGAGAACAGAAATGTACCTGCACTATTGTAACTGTTTAAATGTATATGCTTAAAAGAGGAAACTGAAGGGTTAACCTCAGTCCAGCAAACTTTAGAAAAATATTTGAAATTAAATTACTTTATGGGCTACTCAATAAAGGGCTATCTCTCAAGTTTTCACTGCAGCTAGAAACACAAAGTTTCTTCTAAAAAGCTTTCTGTACTGTCCTTCGAGTGAACTAATTGCTACTTTTGAAGCATGAAGGAATGTTATTGTTTTATAACTTCCAGCATCTGCTAAAGATCTGAGCAAAAGCCCTTGTCTGTATACTTTTACAGGTAGATGCTAAATGCTGACAGCTTCTAGCAATGGGGGTGTGGGCCTGGGAGCTAGAAGTTAAATGACCAGAAATGATGTCATTCTGCAAGCTATCCCAGCAGTAATATTTTAGATTTTAATTTGAGACATCTCTTAGTGAGACAGAGCATTCTGCATTCTATCTTGGACATGACAAGAAGATTCACCACAACATCTGCCTTGCTCTAATTAAGTAATTTTATAGGGAACAGTATAATTTTCTTAGACATAGTCAGGAATATACTGAATTTTAGTTTAGATGATTTTCTTTGTTTGTTGTGATGCTATTTTAAATATTTCCTGTGGTTTTGAACTCTGATGTCACTGTGAATATATATTTAGTATTGTCTTGTTATTTTATTATTTATTATTAAATATATTTAAACCTTTCACTGCGGCTGATCTGTCTAGGGATATTTAAGTATTGAGAGTACTTGCATATTTATTTGGTAGCACTGTGTGGGCCACTCCTAATAGCTTTGTTCTTGGTCAAATTACCATTTCTGTTAGTATTAATATTACACAGTAAGATTGGACACCCTTTGTTATGGGCCTTAAAGTAGCTGATAAGGAATTACTGGTGGCAGTGGTAATTACCTTATAGTCTGGGCAGTAGGGGGCATAGCTAATAAACCTGTGTCAGCCTTTCTCAAGTGTGTGTGTGTGTGTGCGTGTGCGTGTGTGTGTGTGTGTGTGTGTGTGTGTGTGTGTGTGCGTAAATCAAACCTCAAAGAGTGTGTAACAAAAGCATCTTGTATAAATCATTTTGATATCCACCAATGACATATGATTATTTACAAAATTCCAGCTTGCTGTGCGGGCAGTATCTCCTTAGATCACAGCACCTCTGGCCCTTCTGTCACTGTGCAGATCAACAGTAGCATCGACATGCCATATTCATGCCACATCTGACCCTACTGTTTGTCTGTAAAGCATTGGGCTGTAATAGTAGATAATCTACTGAACAGGAACCCTAGCACACTCTGTTCGCCATGATGATTACTTGGGACTAATGCTTCAGAGTTGGGATTCCTAGCACAAGCTATACAAAAAGCCAGTCCTCTGTAGACAGCATTATATGTACTCTTCTGCAGCATGCATTTTCTGTATAGGAGCAGAAATAAGTTGTGCTGGAAATGGGTGCTTGTGCAGGTGCCACAGATGAGGCCATCAAACTGTATTCACTGACCATTGTAGCATCAGCAGCAAGGAACATGTTTGCTACTTTTACAGGTGAGAACTTTAAAATACTTTGGAATGATGACTGCTTGCTTCTGTACTGAATATGCTTGACTTTTGCCCAGCCATAACTTTACAAAGTAAGCTACAAAGAATGCCAGGCAGACGTCATCTAAAAGAGATACAGTGGGTTTCCATATGACCTATGAAATATACAATGCATGTTTTAGTCTTTTGGTGTTTCATGCTGCCCTTTCTCAATGTTATTAAGTCCTTGTTATAAACATTTTGCTTTGCAACATCCATGCTCATGTGTAAGTTAATCTTGGAAAACATGTCCATAGATGAGTGCCTGACACAGATATGTCACAAGCCAGAGACTACTCCCGTTGTGCTTGCATGACAGAATGGTGATGATGTCATCTGAAGCATGTACCATTTTGCCACTATGGCAGTGGAACCATTTTTGACTTGTACAACAAGTAACATTTCACTGAGCATTATAAGCAGATATCCCAAACTGCAGAATGCATTGTTGATGGCTTTGCAATCTTAGATGATATTAGGAATGTTATATATTCCTCCAGGTTAACTATCAAAAGTACAGGATCAAGTACTGTCATTCAGAATACTTTGAAAAACAAAGTATAATAAAAAATCCATTTCTAAAAATCCCTGTTATACCTTTCAAGTGTTTCTACTTGAAACTGTGGGCTACATTTGCATGTAGTGAGTCTGTAATCTTTGTAACTCTGAGTTGAAGAAATTATCTGAGATGGTACTTTACAGTAAATCGCCAAGAATGATGACCTATGGCATGGAGCAACCTTTTGGGTCAGTTGGTATTATCTAGATGGTATGTAGCTCAAACAGTCTCCAGAATTACTCTGTCAATGTTTACTGTAAAATGGTTTTAGTCAATTAACATAGTGAGATTATGTCTCTTGTCAACATAATTGCATTTCTTAGTCTGGCAGGATGTGCAACAACTATGCCCACCATCGCCAAAATCTATATTCCCATACATTTCTTTATGTTACCAAATTTTTTTAGCTTCTTCACATGACTATAGAAATATGCAGAAGGTCGCAAAATTTCAGTTCATACATAAGAACTCATTTGTGTAAAATTGTTATGATTCCCTCTGTTATTTATGTTAAGTGGAATGGATTTATCAAATTCCTTATAATATTTCTGAAACCTGACTTGTTCTTAAATAAGAAACAGAACCTTAGCTCATCCACACTTTTTAAACTAATTGCTTATTGTTCCTCAAAATTGTTTAATATAACCTGCTCAGTAGTAGTAATATTAGGGATTCACAGGATCATTTATTACTTTTTCTCACAGGTACCATATTTCTATTATCCCTTCAATGAAGCTATTCAGAAATTGGGAGAATGTTAATCTATTAGAATACATAATGCATGCACCCCATAGTAAATATATTATCCTTAATTATTGTGAAGGCTTAGTAAAACATTCATCAGCAGAAATGAAGTGAAAATAAGAAGTTACTTTGCCTCGTTGCATTGTTGTTCACATTAATAATTTTCTTTCACCAAAATCATGTTGCATCCCTAAAACCATAGGCCAAAGAAGTCATAAGTCCTGAATCTCAGAAAGAGAGAGACAGATTTCCAATCATTCAGACATGCATCCCTTAAGATGTATGGATGAATTGTTAGGATTAGCTTGTTCAGACGTATTCATTACACAAGTAGAGGTTGAGGAAAGCAAACCCCCGTCTACAAAATATACATTATTTGCAGCTCTTTGGCTTAACCCATAGCACATTGCCATAGTACACTTCCACAAATACTCATCCAGCAATAAAAGACTAGGAAAAGTGAATAAACTGTCAACTTCTGCTCCAGAAAACAATGTTTCTACTAAATCACCTCCTGAAAATGAAGCTCAGTTATGTGACAGTGTTAATTATAGAATACATGTGTATGACAGGAATGGTAACCAGAGCTGTTTTAACCTTTGGTGGAGAACAGTTCTGAAAGTAGTGAGGAAGGAGTTACTTGATTAAAAGATCCACTGCACTTCTGTTTCTGAAAAACACATTAATTCCTTTGCTATCTGAAATATTATGTAGCATAAAGTTTGAATAGCCACATCTATTTTACTTCTTCAGCTTCCTGAAAGGTATTCTGTGTGAAACATTTTTTTAAGTTTTGCAGGATGCTGAAGTTGATTATGCTATTGTGTGGGAGGTGTGGGAGGAACAGATTGAGTCATCTCATAAAATATACTAGTCCTTTGGAATGAAAAAAGAATTCTGTTTTAATAATGATAACTTTTTGATACATAGTCATGAATCTGAAAGAGATGATTAACAAAAATGAACCCAAAAGGTAAAGGACTTACGTAAGTCCTCCTTACCAACCTTTATGCAGATATTGGGACAATATTCATGTAACCTCAGCATTCAAGCTACAGTGCTCTCTGTTATCTCTCTCCAGAATATTTTTAAGTTTTACATGTCTATAATATGCTATACTTTTCTATGTCAATGTAAAACATGTTCAGTTCTTCATTACCTTGTCACTCTTTCGTCTGTTTTAAATACTGGAGTTCAAATCACAGACTACTTTTCATATGGTTAACTTTTGCAGATGTACTTTCAGATTCATTTTAGATGTCTGCCTTTATTGTTTATTTGTCTGTAGGCCTTTGTACCAGCCATTAGCAGATAGCTTGTTAGTCAGTTAAAACTAGATAGTTCTTATATGGACAGAATGCATTATTTTCAAAATTTGCTAAATTTTATAATGCAAAACTGATGAGTTTTAATGAAGGAATCAGATGTCTTCTCTTATGAAATCATGCCAGTAAAGCCCATTATAGTGACTGTGAATTAGTACAACAGTGAATTTTCTGTGAAGAAAGACTAAAATGCAGCTTTATAATTGATTCACTTATGATTCTGGTTTTGTTTTCAGTGTCATTTGATTCTGCTAATATGCATTCATAGTATTGACACATTTTCCTAAGGAAGCAGTATCACTGATTGACTAATGAGTCTAGTTTTGGATTTCTTGCTCTTGGATTTGTTCACATACATGCATAGCTTTAAAATCAGTATGTAGTAACTTCCTACTCTGAGTAATTAAGTGTTCCATATATTCTTTAGCATTTACTGACCTGCTGAAACTCATATACTTCATAACAATGAATGCTATCACACAGTCAAAAGCACTCTGAACCTTACATTTCGGGAATGCTGACAAAAAATCGAATTAAAGGAATGTATATATAAATATCTAGAGGGCAGAAATATGCAGACATTGGTGAAATGTTAATTCCACCACAATCAACAATATCATAAGTAAACAGTAAATAAGTAAAATAACAGAAAGATAGATATATAGATAGACAGATAACTAGATAGATAGAAAGATACAGTACTCCTATACTTCAGTTGTTATAGAAAACAAACTATTTCATTTTGCTTATTTAAAAAAAGTGTGTTATTAGCATGTGTGACAAAGTTGAGCTACATGATCATTTTAAACATCTGTAGTCACACACCTTGGCTTTTAAATGTAGACATACATATAGGAAAAAAATTAGATGCATATACTAACAGAAGCAATGTTATTGTGCAGTTTGAAAAAGCAATGAAACTGCTCTTATTTGAGTGAGATGCACAGTAGCTCAACAGGATGCAGACCAGCATTTAATACTGGAAGATGGGAAGATAATGGGTTCTATTCCCACACCATGTGCTTGGGTTTGTCTTCCATGATTGATTTTACTTTGCAGCGTAAAATGCATACTGGAAATATAAGGTACCAATCTGGAAATATAAGGTGCCATTCTTTTAGATGAAATGTTAAACTGAGGTCCTGTCTGTATGAGTTAGTGGTAGCTTAGGTGAGTATATAAGATCACACAGCACTTATGAAAAAAGTAGGAGGAGGTTGCTAGGAACACTGCAAATATTGAACATTTGTAAAATTTTGCAATCACAGCACTTTCAAATTTCTACAATAATGCATTCTTTTCATGTCCAAAGCTATAGTCTTAATGTTTTAAATTCTTATCTAGTAATATTCCACATTAGTCAGCTGGCAGTTTCCAAATTTTAAAAATAAAAATGCCATCATTTAACTGTATAAGGCGACTCCAACTGCCATAGAACCCAAGACAGTAGCATTCCATTTACAATTTTTATCACATTTTCTGTATATTTCTAGACACATTTTCTTCTTCAGTTCTAAGACTTTGACATTCTAGAAAATTAAACAGATTTTGTTTAAATCATTCACACTTCATACACAACTTAACTAGTTTATTAAAATGTGTTACTCCAGAAAAGGAATCAAAACTTTTTTTCTGGACTGTATTTTTGCTAATTGTTTTTATATACTTTTGAATTTCTACCCGATAATTTCTCTATCCCTATTCATCGTAAATCCAGTTTGTATCGTACACTATTTTATTTCTAGATTTCTCATTAAATTCTAAATTCCATTTAAGTATCTTATTTATAAGTTGCAGTATGACTCTACAAACCCCAGTGTTTTCTACCACTTGTTACATAACCATTTATATCAAATACCTTTATACTTCCATCATAAAAAAAACCCTCAGTCACTTCCCCAAATACAAGTCAAATACAAAGCTCAACATTTGGAAAACTGCACAAACCAACAAGTTAACCTCCAAAGTCCCTTTCAATATTGCCATACACTATTTTCTTTTAAAAATCATTCAGATGTGTTCCCTAAATAACTTTACACAAAGTTCCAAAACCTCCTTTTCCACTAATTCAGTTATTAAATATACACCTGCAGTATAATCTGAAAGAACAAGTTAAAGACATCTTTGTACATACATTTTCTTTCTAAAGGGAATAATATGTTATTTGTACTGTTCATGAGTACCCTTCATGTTTTTCAACATCTTCTCCATTTTTCAAATCCTTGAGACTTGATAAACTATAAATCCAACATGCATCTCCTCAGAATTTTTAAGATGTGCAATGCTAACCTGTTTTCCAACATCTTTGCTTTTCTGAACATTTCAGACTTAATGTTAGATATTCATAGGAAGAGAGAAACAATACAAGGCAAATTATTGCATTAAATTATCCACTAAATCTTGTAAGACTTCATCAGTTTTTGCCATGACAGTTATGCCACCAGCATATATCAAAGCTGAGTGAATTCCTCTAACAGTTTTCACAGTCCATTAATGTTTTACAAGACAATTGTGCACAGTATGCCGATTCCAATCAACATAAGCAGATAGTAGGGAGCTGAAATTATACCTCCTACTTAGTTATCCTGTTAAATTTGTAAGTCTTCCTTATCCAGTAAAATGAACTTGCCATAACAGTAGATGTTCAGATGATCACTGCTGCAGAACCTTAGATATAGGGGTTATATCCTGCCAAGGATATAACAGCTGGCCAGGTTCCAAAGCTTCAGGGCACATTCCACATGCCCAAACTGTCAAGCAACTCTAGCTGAGCTGACTAAAACACAAGTTTGGGTGTGAAGCCCTTCAGAGCTTACTTACCAGAAAAGAAAGCAAGGCTGAGCCCTGCAAGGGCAATGCTAGGAATAACAAAAAATAAAAGTTCACACCCTGGCATAAAAATGCACACCAGAAAACAAGGGAGATGGAGGGAGGGAGTGGCTACTGCAGCAGTGACCATTCAAATATCCACTGTTATGTTATAAGTTCAGCTTACACAATTATGCTATGTCCTTCATATTGTTCACTGCTGAAGTAGATTTAACCATATGGATAGAATACCATAGCTTACTATATTTGGCAGGAGGAAGGAGAAGGGTCCCAGAGCACATTGAGAATGGTCCTGCCAAAGCTTGATCTAGACCTAGACAGGGGATCAAGCTTATAGTGCTTTGTCAAAGCATGCACAGAGGACCAAGTAACAGCTTTTAGAATACTTCTAGAATTCAACCTTTCCAAAAACCCATAGATGAAGTCTGGGCCCTGGAAGTGAGGGCCTTGACCCTGCCCAGAATGGATTTGTCATGGTGAGTATAATAAAAGTTAATAGCCTTAGACAACCATTTAAAAATAGTCTGTTTTGACACAGGTTGTCCATTCTTCTTTGGAAGAAAGGAGCAATTGATCCAAAGATATGAAGGATTTAGTTCTGTCAAAATAGTGCCTGAACTGCCTGTGGACAGCCAAGATAAGGAGTATCCTTTCTTCCTCATTTTTAGGTTGAAGAAAAAATGGGAATATGGATAGTTTGGTTTAAACTAAACTTGGATACCACTTTAGGCATAAAAGAAGGATTGGTTCTCAAAGAAACCATGTCCCCATGGAAAATGAGTTACTGATGACTCACAACAAGAGCTTGCAACTCAGATAGCCTGTTGCAGAGGTCAGAGAAATAAGTAAAACTGTTTTCCATGTTAAGAAACTCAAGTTACCCAGAGCAGATCAATTAAACAAAGCAAGTGTTAGCTTCTCTAAAACAACATTAGGATCACAAGGAGGGGCCACCTGTTTACGGCCTATTATGTGAAACCCCTTTCAATAACATTTGAATATGAGATTATCTTAAGAGGAGGATCCATGGGTAGACAAGCTGAAATGACCAAAAAATTAACCATGACAGAGAAATAGAAAGGCCAGAGGATAGTAAATCATACAAATATTGTGAAACCAGAGAACAACTACCCCATGAATGGGTGATGGTTATGTTGTTGACACCAAATGGAAAACCTTTCCCTTTTGCTAATATATGATTTTTCTAGTAGTAGGCTTTCTTTCCTCCATTAGTATCTGCTGCACATCCTCAGAGAACTGGTGCCAAAAATAAATTATGACCCTATCTTCTAAGCAGTCAACTGAAGATGGTGGATATCAGAGTGTATCAAACTTCCCCTTTCTTTTGTGTGTAGATCCACTCTGCAAGGACGCTTGTAATTGCCCCTAGCCATTTTCAAAAGAAGGGAGAATCATAATTGCCTGGGACAGATGAGAATCACCGCAATGTTTTTTGATGATTCCTTCTGAGTCTTAAAAAGCATCCTGGACAGTAGTGGAAAAGGTAGAAAGGCATACAGGGACATTCCTATCCAAAAATAAAAAAATAAAGGAAAAGGCATCTGTCTTCCAGGCCTTCTTGCATGGAGTCCTGGAATAGAACATTTTTAGTTGATTGTTCAGAGAGGAGGCAAAGAAGAATTCCCCACAGATGGATCAGATCTTGGAAGACAACCTGATCTAGTTTCCATTCATGATGATCTGCCCTGGTCCTGCTCAGCTTGTCTGCTACAAAATGTGCTCTGAGATGGATGCCCATAGAGTGAGATTGTTCTGTGGAGATATATCCCAGATAACATGGCTAGTATGCAAAAGGGTATGATTTGGTTCCCCCTTGTTTGTTGACTTATCACATGACTGTGGTATTGGCTATAACCACTTGAAGAAGCCCTGTGAGCCAAAAATGATTTAGAGAACTGAGTGCATTGATCAGGGCAAGCATCTCCTTCATATTTATGTGCTTGCATCTGTCCTTGCTATCCCACATCCCCTGCTCTTTTATCCCTCCAAAAACATCTCCCCAAGCGAGCTATGGGACATATGTGGTGACTGACTGCTTTGCAGTAGGGAGGGAGAAGGGGAGACTTGGATTTATGGTTATCTATTTTGTCCACCAAATGATTTCTTTTCTGACATACCCCAGTACTGGAATCTGAAAAGATAAATGGTGTTAATGCTAAGAGCAAAGATATTTCAGATACCACTGTATATTTATCAAGTGGAGTCTTGCCAGGGGTATCATGAAAATCATAGATATCATAAGACCCAAGGTATTCCCTCACAATGACCAAAGTCTGAGTTGAAAATCTTAGAAATAGATCTAAATAAAGATCTTTATTTCCCTGTGGAAGAAAAGGTCTTTGTACTGCGATGTCTAGTTGATATCCTGTGTGATGGAGTCAAGAAAGAATTTTGAATGTTCTCTTGGAATCCCAGCTTGGGACAGAGATTTCTCACCCAAGTTAGAGATTCCTGACATTTTGAAAAAGAGTCTGCAATGATAAACACGTCATCAGAATAGGGAAAAATATGGATGCTCTGTAGCCTACAATGAGCTATAATTGGAACTGGACAATTTGTGAACACCCCTGGTGCAGTAGATAGTCCAAAGATTAAGGCAGAGAACTGATAATGTGATCCAGACCACACAAAATCTTAAAAAAAAAACGTCTGAAGTCTAGATGAATAGGAATGTGATGATAAACATTTTTTAAGTGTAATGTTACCAGGAAATTGAAAGTGGAAGAAATTATAACAGGTTGTACAGAGACATAATTTTGAATTTGGGCACTAGCACGAACAGTTTTAGGAAAGAAAGAACCAGAACTGTTCACCAAGCATTTTCTTTCTGTGGCACTGGGAACATACTTAAATAAAACTCCTTCCCCACCTGAGAAAGAGGAACTGGTTCTATCACTCTTTGGGACAGCATGTGATAAAGAGCAGGTAGAAACAAAAGATTCTGATCTGCAGGATGAGGATTGTTCCCCTGGAAAGGAGGAATTTCCACCAACTGATATTTGTAACCCTGATGAATGATTTTCAAAACCCATTTGTCTGAGAAAATTTGCTGTCAGAGAAAAATGGAGATTAGGATTTTTGGAAGAGAAATAGGACCAGGGTGGGAGGGAGTCAAAAGGTTCCTTGAATAGTCATCCAGACATGTTGGACCGTCCTTACTTTTGGGATATTTGAGACTTGTTTTGGAATGCCCTTACCACTTCTTATTAAATGTCTGTTTACCTGAACTCTGCTGAGATTGTTTATTCTGCTATTTAACAAACCTGGATGAGAAGAAAAAAAAATCCCTTGGACAATTTTGAAAAGGAGGGCTGAAAAATCTTAAGAGATTCTCTTGATCAAATTTCCCCTTCCTTCACACTTTTTGGTCACCTCTACAGCAGTGGCGCCAAACACTAAATCTCTAGCCAAGGAAGAATTTAAATCAAAATGTTAACATCATCTGGAAGGTTCTGGTAATGCAGCCAAGCAGACCTCCTAAAAATTCATACTAGTGGTCATAACCCTGTAAGAAGTATCTACATAGTCATACACACACACACTGCAAACAATGAGTAGTGACCTGTGCAATAGAAGAAACTGTTACTTTGCACAATCTTTTCTTCTCAATAAGAAACCATAGATAAAACATTCCACATACTTTTACAATATCTCAGATCAAACTTTAACATACGTGCCTGACAATTTAAAATTCTGAAATCAATCTTGCAGAAGTATATACTTTTTCTCATACCTATCAAAATGTTTCGATCCTTATTAGAAAGAGTAGAATTGGAATTAACTAAGTGTGTAGCAGAAGTGGAGTCAACTAAAACCAAAGCTGCTGGATCAGGTTTGGGAATAGTGTACATGAATTTAAAAGACTGAGGAACTTTACACATACAATCTTCTTTTTAGGGACAGCTGGCTGACTTTCAGAAAAATTATAGGTAATAAGACACACATGTTCTGTACCAGACAGGACACAAGGATTGTGTGGAGGCTCAGGAAACTCCTTCTGTAATAACTCATAGTATGGTTTTCCACTGAAAACACTGGGACATTCTAGCAATAGTCTCAGAGAAAGAAGAAACCCCCAGAGACAGAAAGAGAAACTAAGCTCTCTTCTGAGTATGAATCGGAAATCTAAGGACAAAATTCTGAATCGGTCCCTGCATCTTCCTGTTCAGATTCAGAAACTTGAATCTATTTTTTTTTTATTTTATTTTTTTATATACACAAAAAATTAGGCTAACTGTGTTAGTACTGGCAGATGCTGCTTTCCTAGAGATGGGCACAACATTCCAACACAACAGAGAAACATCCCCTGTTTCTTCTCCCAGGACTGACAAAAGTAGCTCCCTCTTGCCCATTGACAGGAGTCCAACAGCCATAGAGGACATAGCTAGCACTCACTCCTTAGTGGCTGTGTTTGCTACACCAGAAGAATCTAAAAGTCTGAGGTACAAAAAATGGCCACAAAAGAGTCACCCATTTGAGGCTGAGGCAAATTGCTAGCCTGCTGTGGTGGTGAACACTGTTTGCTTAACTTTTTCTTTTTGTGGTTGGAAGAAGGACTATCTATGGGACTAGCAATCTGTTCCATGGTCAGGATGAAAATGGGGAAGACATGCCAGTTTAACTACCAGTCCAGAAAAAAAAAATTTTTGCCACACCAGTCCAGAAAAATTACTTTTTTGCCACAAAACACAGTAAGAAGCACTTTCAAACACTATGACAGCCTCACGATGGCAAAATAAATCCAATTTATTCACAGAAAATATGTTTTCCGTTAGTTTAATTTTAAACTGACATAAAAATTGAGTGCTACATTTAAAAGTATGTTACAGCCTCAAGACAGTCCATTTAAATATAACACTCCCAGCATTAAAATAACTTTTCTGAAGAAAAAGTTCAAAAAACATCAGTAAATATAAGAAAATGAAAGTTTTTTCCCCCCAAAGGGAACTTATCTGCCCAGTAAAGGAAAGCACAAGCTGACCATTGATCCTCAACAGCCTCTGAGGAACTTAGTCTTTGGCAGCAGGAAAGCTCTGAAAGGCTATGTGCCCAAATTTGCCTTTTTTAATCAGCTCAGCTCAAGCTGCTTGGTAGTTTGCGCACATGGAAGTTGCCCTGAAGTTTTGGAATATTGCCAGCTATTATAAGCTTGGGAGAAACTGCAGTAGTGATTAATATGAAGAAAATCTAACATATGCATCACTAAGCCTGCAGTATATCATGATGATTTGAATTGCAAAACATTTTTTTCTCAGGCAGTGTTGACTACCTAGCCCTGCCCTTCTTAACCTGTAAGCTCAATCACTTCCAAACACACCACAATATATGTTGCATATTGTTCTGTTAGCCAACACTTCCCATCCTGATGTAGGCCATACATTATATTCCTTTTAATCCTAGTCAGTGCCATCTTGTCCAGAATTTTGGAGTCAGAGAAATAGATTGTAAGTAATGAGAAGGCATCTTTGTGAAACTTATAAACTTTTGTTGAGAAACATGAATTTGGAGGGGAATAAGGAAACGTTGCTGGTCTATTAAAGATATTAACATCAGAATGGCTTGCCATCAAGTATCTAAGTTCCAACTCTAAAAGGACCTGACACCTTCACACTTTTATGTAGAATTCTAAAATGATATTTTAGAAAGCAAAATAGGAAAAACGTTTTAATTTTTGTAAATAAACTGGTATTGAGCTTTACTAGATAAGATGGGACACAGACACAGAAAACCTTTGACTGCTTTTCCTAAACACACACACACACACACACACACACACACACACACACACACACACACACACACACACACATGATGTTATAAATGGTTTGCTAAAATATTTATATAAAGTCAGTAGCAGTTTTGGTAGACATTTGACTGGTTGATTAGGAAGGAGTGATTTTGATTGGATTTGGTTGTGAAAGTAAGATTTGCTTATAAATTACTTCTGTACTGATAGGGAAGGTACCTGGCAATGGTGGAAGGTAGAGAGAGAAGTAAAATAGAACATACTGAAGATGATCAGAGTGGAGCTTTCTATAGTCTGTAAACTGACTCTTTGAAAACTTCCATGTACTCCACTGTAGTAAGTAAACCTTGGATTCAAACTTGTAAAGGAACGTAAGTTGCCTGCCTACCATATAAACACTCAGGAATCTGTGATGCAAAAACCTGACTGGAGAAGGAGGGGGCATCCACTTCAGTTCACAACAGACTGGTTAACAATTTTAAAATGTGTAATTATGCAATGATGCAATATATTTGTCAGTGTTACACTGAAAGAAAACACTTTAGTTAGTGAAAATTAAACTTTGAACAGAGAAAAGTATTTGTCTAGGCACCTTGCTTAGCTTGTTGCTTGTATAACCTCGTTAAAATAATAAGGTTAGCTGAAGTTTCAAACATAAGTTGCCCATTACTATATGGCCAATTTCTTTCTTAGCCAAATTAAGTTTTGAGGAGCTCAAACCGGAATTTGAATCTTGTTCTCATGTTTAGATTCATATCTTTAAATGTGTTCAAATTTTGGATCTTGGAGCAAGTTAAACTTAACCCTGGGGGCGGGAGGGGGGGGTATAAAGGCAATTTTAGGTGAGAAAGAAATTAAATGGCAGCTCAGACTAAATGCAGCCAAGGCTCCTGGTTTGAACAACCATATTCCACTAAACTACAATTAGAAGTTAGATAAGTGTAGGTAGACTATTTGCAGTGGTTATGGAGTTATTTGAACACCATCACATTTATATTTATATGTATTGTGTATAAGTACTGTCGTGCATTTTGATAGGAAGTTAGTAAAGTTCAATTCATGTGTTTTATCTGCTCTATAATTGCTTATAATGTGAATATTTATATGGAGTTCCTGAGTTCATTAGGTAGTTTGTATTTTATATTTTGATACCATCAAGCTTATATTTAAATGTATTGTGTACCAGTGCTGCTGTTCATTGTGACATAAGAAATTAGTAAAGTTTAATTAATGTATATTTTTTACAATTGCTTATAATGTGAAAATTTATATGAAGTTCCAGAGATAATTAGATAGTTTGTACTTTATAACTTATATAAAATGATGGAAAGTAAGTTTATAAGTGAATGGGGAGGGGCATATTATATGAATATGTATTAGGTTATGAATATGTTAATTATGTATTTAAAGTTTAAGACCATTCCCATTGGATAATTAATTGTATTTAAATGATAGGGACCACTTTTTAGATGTTCTGATGAAGTCTATGTATTTTAGATGAAAGCGCTCAGCCAAGTGGTTCATTTTTATTTTGTCTTAAATAGTTTTTACTACTTTTTTTTCATGTTTTTGTTACAGAGAGCCGTGATATTTACCATGCATCTTTTGTGATTTTTATAGGTTTTTATGAGTTGGGGATATGCTGTGAGCTATGTGTCTTATCTTTGAAGTATATATGTACATAATTCTATAATGAATGGGCAACACATCACTTGGTAAACATCTAAAATGTACGACAGTATGTCAACCATTCACCATATCATACAAAAAACAAAACAACACTCAGTACTTTGAAAATGCACAATCCATAATCCAATCTCATTCAGCTTAGATTTGTCTGAATAGTGATACTGTTATAGGAAGGACATTTTATTTTAATTTAAGAGACATGTTAGTTTTAGAGACAGGGTCAGAGTTAAGTTTGTGGTTAACAAGCATTACTACGGTGGGCAAGGTGGCCTCAACACCCAGTCAGCCTTAGTAATGCATGTTAACCCTCACCCTAACCTTAACCATAACCCTCACATGCCTCTTAATTTAAAAAAAGGCCTTCACATAATACTACCACTACACAAGATGAGACAAGGACATGTATTTAAATTAGCAGTGCAAATAACTAATAGAATGATAAAGACAAGAGATCTTTTCAAGAAAATTGGTGATATTAAGAAAACATTCAGGTATGCATTGACACAATAAAGCCCAAAGATATAAGGGACCAATCAGAAGGAGAAGAACATATTAAATGGAGACAAAAATATCCAGAACTTTATTAAAAGTATCAAACCATCAGTGTACATACAATGGTATGCCATCTTATATATATAGCCAGACATCCTATAGAGTAAAGTCATTTGGGCCATAGAAAGTCTTGTTAATAAGAAGGCTAGAGGAACTGATGGAATTCTATCTGCATTGTTTAAAATCTTCAAAATAACAATGATATAGTCTTGACAGGAAATTTAAAAAATACAACAGAGGCTGGTGAATTGGAAAATTTTAGTTTTCATTCCAGTGTTTAAGGTGGGGGTGGGATTACATCAAGGATCAGCTCTGAGTCCTTTCTTATTTGCAGTGGTGATGGACAGGTTGACAGATGACATCAGACAGGAGGCCCCGTGGACTATGATGTTTGCAGATGACATTGTGATCTGTACTGAGAGTAGGAATCAGGGTGAGGAGACTATGGAGAGGTGGAGATATGTGCTAGAGAGCAGAGGAATGAAGGTCAGCAGGGCTAAGACAGAATATATGTGTGTAAATGTGAGGGAGGGTAGAGGAATGGTGAGGATGCAGGGAGTAGAGTTGGTAAAGGTGGACGAGTTTAAGTACTTGGGATCAACAGTTCAGAGTAATGGTAAATGTGGAAGAGAGGTGAAGAAGAGAGTACAGGCAGGGTGGAATGGGTGGAGAAGAGTGTCAGGAGTGATTTGTGACAGACGGGTACCAGTAAGAGTGAAAGGGAAGGTCTACAAGACAGTAGAGAGACCAGCTATGTTATATGGGTTGGAGACAGTGGCATTGACAAAAAGGCAGGAGTCAGAGCTGAATGTGGCAGAGTTAAAGATGTTAAGATTTGCACTCGGTGTGACTAGGATGGTTAGGATTAGGAATCAGTATATTTGAGGGTCAGCTCATGTTGGACAGTTTGGAGACAAAGCAAAAGAGACGAGATTGAGTTGGTTTGGACATGTGCTGAGGAGGGATGATGGGTATATTGGGAAAAAGATGCTAAGGATGGAGCTGCCAGGTAAGAGGAAAAGAGGAAGGCCTAAGATAAGGTTTATGAACGTGATGAGAGAGGACATGCAGGTGGTTGGTGTGACAGAGCAAGATGCAGAGGATAGGAAGAAATGGAAAGAGATGATTCGCTGTGGCGACCCCTAACGGGAAAAGCCGAAAGATGATGATGATGATTCCAGTGTCAAAAAGGACAATGTTAAAGAGATCTCAGGTTATCAAAAGTTGTCCATGTCTTATTTGATAGTAGGCAATGTTATATTCCATAAATTCCAGAAATCTACAGATAGAGAACTGCCAAATTTACAGACTGGTTTTATAGCTGGAAGAGGTATGTGAGATACAGTTGACAACATCTACTGGATAATAAAGAAAGCTAGCTAGTTCCAGTAAATATCACTTCTGCTTCATTGGCTACTCAATAGGAAAACCTTAAAACTCAAATTCTAGGAGAGTTAGTCTTCTGTATGCATATTAGCCTGATACAATAATATAGCCTATTCCACCGTTTTAGAAATGCAATATAATATTAACTACATACTATACTATTGCTTTTACAACACTCACTGTGTTTTGCATATAGAATGTCTTCTGTGTTTGCTACGGAGATATTCATACCTCTAGTGCTTTAACATAATTCAGAGGGCAAAAGATAATAATGGTCCACAGCATTTTGGGTCTAATATATAGCATGAAAGGGATTGCCAGCAATATGATTAAAATCTATATATAAGTAATGAAAAAGGTCACTTACCCAGTCACCATACACCTAACTGAAGGTGTCAGATTTCTTTAGATATTGTTCCAGCATTCATAAACTATAAACTGAACAAACCAACCAACCAACAACAGGCACATTGAGTAAAACTGCTGCGTGAACAGCTTGGAGAGAAGAAAGTGGTTGCTGTTATTGTCCAGGGTTTACTGAGTCATAACAGAAACTTTCATTTCTTTATTTATGCATTTATTCATTTAATTAATTAATTTATTTATTTATTTATTTATTTATTTATTTATTTATTGCATTCATTAACCAGGATAGTCCAATTGGGCAAAAAGAAAGATGTCACTTTTCAGAGCATGCCCAGGGAGAAAAACTCCAAATTATTACAACAAATAGCTAAACATATCTATACTCAATTACAATTAATATAAGTAGATAACATTTCAGCGTATCTTTATACACACCTGATGAAGTGAAGTACTACTTCACTACAAGTGAAGAGTAGTCAAGGCATCCATGTCTATAGTGAAGTAGTGGAAGCAAAAATGTAGTTATAGGAAAAGGGAGTCCTCTGTGGTGGTTAGGTAAAGTGAGGCCTGGGCTGGATATTGCAAAGGGTAGAACATGAGCATAGTCATATTTCTGAGAGATAATATTTTAGATGGATCTGAAGGATTTTACATCTTCAGTTGTCAAGAGATTAGAGTTCCATATATTAGTAAGAGGAATACTTTGAGAGTCCAGCCGAGCTGTTGGACTTAGTTACAGTTTGAAGTAGTTTGGTGGTGGAGCATAGGAGTTTTCTATGGTTGAAAAGCTGAAAGATGCTATATAGGCATCTATTTTGGTGATATATGATTTTGTGGGCTGCCAAGGGATGAGAGTGCATTAATATGCGCCTCAGCTCCAGCCATTGCAGCCATTTAAGATGACTGCAGTGATGGCTTCTAAACCTATGATAGGAGGCACATTTAACAGTTTTATTGTAGCATTGTTCCACAGGTTAGAGTATGGAAGACTGCAGGTTTATCATGACTGCAGCTGCTTAGAGAAAGGCGGGGACTAAGTCAGGTGTTGCTCTGCTAATTCTTACATTATCTGTCAGGTATGGTTTGACTCTGTAGAGGGAGCCATGTTTTGATGGATTTTCTTAATTGATAGTTGTACACAGTTGTCAAAGTTTAGATTTTCATCTATGATAACTCCTAAAAATGTAGTAAGGATTACTAGCTCATTGTTTGTCTGGATGGATGATTGGGTGGAGCAACTATACTTATGGGCAGCTAACTGGATTACGTTTGATATTTTAGAGTTAAGTAATAATTGTGAGTCTGTTCACCATGATTCAACAGAGAGATTCCTTAGTGATTTGTTGTAGAGTGGCTAGGCTTTTGGCTGAGCAAATGAGAGTGGAGTCATCTGCATATTGAATTATAAAGGCATATTTAGTTGCTGTATGCAAATCACTTGTAACAAAATATAGAAAAGTAGAGGACCGAAAATAGACCCTTGATGGATTCTAACTGTAAACAGGAGGAAGGGAAAGATCTAATTTAACCATTTAACTACCTGCATACTATTAGTTAGATAGTTCTGGAACCAGGAAAGTATTGCTGTAGCCAGTCCTACTGCAGATTGCCTAAGGATTAATTTCTAGTATAGGGCTGCCTTGGACATGTCTTAGAAGACTGCTGAAAAAGAGTTTCTGCTGTTTCTGCTCTTATTCACTGAGCTAACAAAGTCATGCAGGGCTATTGTAGTGGTAAAGTGGGGGTGGAGCCCACCGTGCTGGGTTGGGGATACAATATTACTGTCTGTACTGAAGTTAATGATTTGCATTTGTATACATTTCTCTAATATCTTAGAGAGGGGAGACAAGATGGCTATGGGTCTGTAGTTGGTGATGTCATTGGAGTTTCCATCTTTATGTAAATGTGGAATATATGATTGTTTTCATAAGGTTGAGACATAGCTTTGTTTAAATGAGCAGTTTATTAGAATAGAAACAGCATAGATCAGGTTTTCTGTGCCATTTTGGATGTATTCAGCAGATATGGTTGAGTGCAGCTGTTGTAGGTTTTAGTTTTTGGTAGTAGATGTGGTGAATGGTTGGAAGGAGAATGTTTTATTGTTACGGTTAACTGATGAGAGGTTAGAGTTTAATGATGGTGTTTGGGTTTTGATGAGTGAGCTAACTATTTGGATGAAATGGGAGTTGATTGACTAGCTATGCATTCTGTTTGGTAATTAAGGGTGGTAGAGGGCTGTGTGGTTAGACTTGGTTTTAATAACTGCTTTATGGCTAACCAAAGGAGTTTTTCTTTTTTTTTTCATTTGCAGATTAGTATGACATTTATTTTTATCATGTCTGATTCTAATGTTGGTGTCATTTCTAAGCTGTTGGTATTTCTGATAGTTTTGTGTGCTATTGTTTTGTTTTGAGGAATTCCAAGCATTATCCCAGTCTTTCAATAGTTGTTTAGTTTCTTTTGTTACCCATGGAGCTAGATTGGTTTTAATTCTCTTTGTTCTGATGGGGCATGGGAATTAAGAATAGTAATGAGTAAGGAATCGAAGAGTAGGACAGCTTTAACTAGGTCCATGTTATTGTACAGCATATTGTCGAGCTTGTCAGTTGACGGTGTTTAGCTCAGCAATAAAGGTGACAGGATTGAAGGAAGAGAGGTTGTGTGGCTTGTTATATCTATGCTATTTCAGTATGAGGTTATCATTTCTTATGGCACAGATTGGGTAGAGGTCACTTAGAGTATCTGGGAGGGTAATAGCAGCTGATATGTTTTTTGGGGGTTTTAGTTAAGATTCAAGCTATTGGGCTAGTCTTGATTGCATGTTGCTTCTAGTAGGGGTGGAGATTAGTTTAGAATAGCCATGAAAATTAATAAGCAAGAGTCTGTTACTATAGATTGCAAATGAATATTAAAGTTTCCTGGAATGTTGGTTACTTGAGCAATATTATAAGATGTCTGGGCTAGAAATTATTCTGTAGGTCTATTTTGTTACCAGGAGGTATATATACTCCTACTATAATGATAGTGTTGTGCTTCTTGACTTGTAGATTGGAAATTAGTAGTCCTGCATTATTGAATGCTGAAGCCTTAAGGTTTAGAATGGTGAGAGTGAGATGATTTTAATTTAAGATATCTATCCTACCACCCTTTATGTTAGATCTGTCACATCTTAAAATATTGTACCCTGGTGTTTCAATATCTTCATCCTTGACATTTTGTCTGAGCATGGTTTCAGTGACTACCAAGATATCTGGACATTGTTGTGCTATCCAGGCATGGACATCTGTACTATATTATAAATGCTTCTTACATTAAAGGAATACAGTTTGTGGCCTGGTGAGGTTTTGGAGGAATAGTTAGGGAATAGTGTAAGATGTATAGTGTGGGTTTTTGGGGCTGGGATTGGGATGGATATCTCCACATAAGCAAAGTTGTCAAAGGAGAAATTGGTGGTAGTGGGGCCATTTTAGTTTATGTGTAGGCTGTGTGTTTAGAAGATGGTGCACTGGAGCCACTGGGAATCCAAAAGGCAATACCACTTCCAAGTTTACTGGCAGATACAGTAGCCCTCAACAAACCAAAATGATATCTAAAGTCTATCATTTCCCTGAAAAATCTGTTGACTTTTGCCCACTATGCATATTCCACCTCAGTAACTAATTCTCAGAAAGACGCTTTTAAATTAAAAGGCAAGTCTTTCACAGCACACAATGAATTACATATCTTTAAAATATGCTGTAGTTTATGGATGAAGAAACTTGCTTGGGAAGAAAGAGGCAACACTTATACTTGCAACAGTAATGTTTTGAAAGCAATATTTACGGTTAGAGTGTTAACTTTTTTTGTATTTAGAGGAAAAACTTTATTGAAAGATATTTGAGCAAAGTCATGCATCATTTTCAATATCTTTCCTGTGGTTTACTTATACTGCTGCTTGTTAGTTGACTTACACTACCAAGTTGATGTCAGCTGAAGTTCTGAACTTGTATTTATTATTTTGCTAAATGGCCAGTTTCTTTCCTAGCTGACACAGCCTAGGAGAAATCACACTGCAGTTGTCAATTTGCAATGTGCTGGAGAATCACATTCATATTTGTGGTAGCATGTATGTCTGTGCTACAGTGAGTGCTTATATATTCCGTCCTTGCATTTGTTTCTTTCAAATATTGAATTCCTTTATTTTACCTTCTGGGGGCTTGTCAGTTTCTTATTAGATGGCTTTTATAGACCTGTGTCCCATTTGTGACCTGTAACTTTTTCGGCAACAGCTGTTAGCTTTCAAATATGTCAGCCATTTGTAGAGAACCATGCCATTTGCTATTAGAAACAAAATGTTACAATAACTCACAGCTCTTCCCTTCTACTCATTCTATGAACTCTTGCACTAAGTAGAATGTTACCATTGAAGCAACTTTTGCAGCTATATGCAATATATTTAGACTGATGACTTGAATTAAGTTTAAGATGGATGTTTAACATGCATAGTAATATTTTGCATTTTCTAGATTAACTTAAATTCCAGGAGATATAGCATTCTGAATGAGTATTGATTGACATCATACAGTAACACGGCCAAGTTCTTAGCTGAAGAAATGTAATAGATCAATTAGCATCAACCAGCACTATTGTCTTTGCAGTACTCCTTTTGTTATATAAAAGGGATGCCTTTTTGCATCATGCTGTCATATGTAAACTAGTCCGGCTGTGGTATATGTAAACAATACAGAAATGAGATACCGATAGAGGATTCCAAGATGGCTACCGACTAGATCAGTCCCTAGTCACTGAGCTCCTCACAGTTATGTAATATTAGACTTATTATTATAACCTTGCAGTAATATTTTTCCTCAGTTTTTTTCACAAAAGGATTCTCTAAATATTTTTTTACGTTTCTGGATTATTTGTTGGTGTTGGAGATCTCAATTTTGGAATTTTTTACCTCAGAACTGTCTTTGTGGCTTCAACTATATTGGGCACCTGCTACTTAAAGACTCCTCCTGGAACCTGCTATCCTGTTTTCACACCTCTACTCTGGGCATGGCTTCTAAATCTGACACCATGGAGACACAGGCAACAAAGGCCAAATTCTCTTCAGTACATTCACCTGAGAAAGACACCAGTTCAAAAAGATTAAGAACTACTAAGCAATCTTCAGAAACTTCTAAAGTAAGTAGTAAAGATACTAATTACTCAAACTTTCATTTAGATGAACTAAAATAGCATTACAACCTATTCAAAGTGCCATACAAAGTTTCTCAGAACAATTTACTGATTTTGGCAGAACTTTAAAGCAAATAAGTGAAAGAATGGATATTATTGAATGTAAAAATACAGCTTTAGAAATAAAAACAGAATCTTTGGAAAGAGATATTAAAGCTAAAGATAAGATTATTACTAAATTTCAAGCTAAGCTATTGGATCTAGAAGCTAGAAGCCGTAGAAATAACATTATTATTAGAGGTTTGCCAGAATCCTATGAAAATCAAAACCTATTATCGGTATGTAAACAGATTTTTGAGGCACTATTAAATTGTGAATCAACATCAAAAACTGTTATTATTGAGAGGGCTCATAGAGCATTGCGTGCTAGTCAGGATTCTGCCTCCCCTCGGATCATATATACTAAACTACTAAACTTTCAAGACACTTATCAGATTCTAGAGGCAGCAAAAAGTAAAAAACAGTTTGTCTGGAAAAATCATAAACTGTCATTTTCTCAGGATCTTCCTTTACAAATAAAAATGAAAAGACAAAAACTTTCTCCCTATTGTGCAGATCTTATAAAAAGAGGTATAAGGTTTCGTATGAATTATCCGAATACCCTGTCTTTTACTTACAATGACAGAAAATTTATGTTTACAGATCCTAAAGAAGCAAAAGAAATATTTCTGAAGATATTCAAGAAGCTTCCTGAATCTGTATCTTAATACTACACTCTTCATTTACAATGTATGGGATACTATGTTTAACTATTATGTTTTTTCTTGCAAAAATGAAGTTTTTTTTCTATGCTTATTAGAGTGCTATTTACTTTATATATTTAGTTGATTTATATATTTTTAGTTTGTATTTTTATTACTGACAATATCCTTTAAAGTTAGCACTGTTATAGTGTTTTGGTATTTACATAGCCTTTAGATGCTATAATATAGACTGTGATGAAAATGTGTGAAGAAATCTACACAGTTAAATTATTTTTGCCTTATTAAATTCACTGACTCTTTTTTTTTTGGAGGGAATATTCCCATATCTCGAGACTGTATCAGTGAGCTTAGTGTGTCAGTTATGTTTAACTGAAGCTTCGTTTTGTCCACGCTCCTTCTAATGGTCTTCGGATTTTCGCAGTGATGTCATCGCAAGAGAAGAACTACTGATCATCACAGTCAAGTACTTATCCTAAATTTAATGTTTACACATGATACACTATTTGATAACATTGTCATATATGGCTAAAGGGTCTGTTTTTAATTGTCATGTGAAGGAAATTTGATTATCACAATCATATTATTATTCTAATTTAAGCGCTTCCACAGACACCTTACTTACTGATCTAATGTCATATGGCTTAATGTTACGTCTTTCATAACACAAGAGAAATGTAATTTGGAACTTTTGTAGTTATGTTGAGATTTAAATATATAGAGCCCATATGTAATAAGTTACTTGCTGGTGTTGTGCCTTGTGGATTTGGTATTGTGTTCGTTCTCTATGGGGGAGTGTGGTCTGAGATCTCTTGATTAGGTTCCGATTTGGTTGTTAGGCGCTTTCGAGGGATGCGCTGCTTGCTGAAGCGATGTTTATGTGGCTTGATGTTGTGCATGTTTTTCTTGCGACAGAAATGTGGGTGGAAACATCTTTGGTCAGGTAGGAATTTTGATGTTTGGCGCTCTTATGATATTGAGTTACTTGCGGAGTTAGTGTTCTGTGGTTATATGAATTATTTTGTTATGTCATCGTGTGTATTCTCTGCTTTAGGGCGCTGGGTGTTTTGTTTTGTAGTTCTGACGAGGGTATTCCTATCACAGTATTCATTGGGGATCTATGCTGTAATTCTACTTAGAGAAAGTACTGTCTGTGTTTTTGGTTGCCCGATCGGCTTTCTCTTATTGTCAGTTGTTGGGTATTTTAGAGTGAAGATTTGTGTATCTCGAGACACGCTTGAGTTATTTGGTTTATGCATCGTATTACAATAAATTCTCTTGTGTGGCACGCGCTTTCTGCGAAGTACAGAAGCACAGAGTGGCGATATTATGGATGTGGTGAACCCAGAGTGGTTAGTTTTGCTCCTCTTTTACATTCAGTTAACTGAATGAGATACTGTTATGTGTATATATATGCAGTGAATTTTAATAGGAGATGTTTTAAACGCTTTTAGCGCTTGAAGGTTATTCATATTTTATACCTGTTATACTGTATATAAGCGTAACAGACACAGGTAAAATATCATGGCATGGTTACATCATGTCTAGTTATGCTAATATGCTAGTGAAGATGTTTTTCCTGCCTCCTCATATTCATTTTCACCATATGGATATACATCCTTTTTGATTATCATCTGCAACATTTGCTATTTATCTACCAACTTGTAACACAGCCTCATATTGTTCAGCATTGCACAAGCCAAGAACATTCATATTACCCTTTTCTGGTGTGTATATAGTGTCTTAGGCACTCTTGGGATCTTTGCATGACACAGTGGTGATAATTCCATTTGATTGCATACTAACAGGAAAAATTATGGATTATTTCTTCCTACTCATATATGCTAACCCCGTCTCACCCTGGAGAGATAATCATAGCTATATTGGTGCAACATATAATACTTAGCACCACTGATAGACCTACAATCCTATGAAATGCTTTTATGGTGGTTTTCTGGGATCCTCTGGGAATGTTGCATTATGTAACTGAGAACCACAGCCAATATTTTTGACTAGCTGATTTGGATATGCCAAATTAATCACCTGTATGCCACTACAATGTTCCAGTGGTTAGAGACTAGTGTGCTACTTCAAGCTTGACGATAAGTAGGATAGGCCACCCACCAGTTAAAGGTACTTATTATGTGGTCAGGCCTGACTTCAGCAGCACTACATGTTTTTCTCTGTGTTATGGACCCTTGACATTATAGGTTTAGGCCTGTACCATACCTGTGCCTGGTTAATGCTGTGGTCCCCTGTACCTTATTAGTTCCTATGCTGAATTGCTCCATGCCTTACTTATGAACATATATGCTTATTTATGTTACCCTGTTACCCATCCTGATCATGACAAATAAGTGTCAAGCTCAAAACTAGTATGCTAGCAGCATGCCCATAATACACTATTGTGAGCTCCTTGACCATTGTATGCATGTATGTACCACAACATTAGGTTAAGGCCCTAATGCAGACACTGTTAAGAGTTTTGCCAATACTAGATATGATGACCCCAAGGTAAAGTCATGTAATTCTTTACCCCATCCTAAAACAAGATGTTGGGTGCGCATTCTTTGTTAGATGGAAGCGTGATTATAGGTAGAGGCAGTAAATTAATGGATGTTGTGGGGCACGATGTGTGGAAGTACATATCTCCTATTGTTTTTTTTCTTCTTTAGGTTCTCAAATAACATATAACCCTGATACAGGGTAATTTTTTTTGACATGCTAGACAAACGAGAAAAGACTCTCTAACACATTCAGCTGGTTTTTAGTGTCAAGAAAGTTAAACAGCAGAAACAAGAAGAAGCCATTGTGTTTGGGCGATTTTCCTTCATTAATTAATACTACTGCCCAAATATATTTTACATCTGTATATTAAGACAATAGTAAAATATATATGATATGTCATTTATAATCTGTTTAAAATCTAGATTCTCAACAAATTTATAATAATAAGTTGATGGCTATATGGTTTAATTTAATAGTTTTGTTAACTGCTTAGATGATGTAAGTAATCTATAGTCCAGATATCATTATAGAAATGTTATTATCTTTATGTGGGTTTATCATATCTTATTCTTATGTAAGTTACAAAATGTTTTGCTGAAAGTTATATAAGTGTCATACACAAATGAAACTGTTATTTATTTAGTTTCAAAGGTTTTAATTACAGACACCACTTAATTTTTTTTTCTCTCTTCCCCTTACTGGGTTTATTTCAATATACAACCTACTTATTGCTTTATAGAAATAATACCAACAAATTATTGATTATAGGATTTTATGTCAATCTTATTTAGATGTATATTAATAATTAGATATAAGAATCACATGAGGAAAATCATTTTTACCTTATTTATATTATGCAAATTTAGGAGTTTGGGTTCAAATAATTGAATAGGGATTGTTTTATGTTGGTCATCTTGTATATAGACAGATGTGTAAATATGTTTAGTGCTATTGACTTGATTTTAGTCCTTTTAAGGACTATATGTAATGTTTATATTGTTAAATATGAATACTTGGTAACCAAAATTGTAAATTATATTTTGTTCATTCTTGATTTCACCTCGTCAATAGGGGTTAGGTGGGCAGGCACTAGGATAAGGACGAGGGTTATGGGTAAATCTTATAATATATCTCTACTAAATTTGTTTTTTTATAAGGTATTCCCATTTAATTATCAGATCAGTTTAGTTATGTTTCTTTACTCTTGGTATTATTTTAATTATAATCTAAAAACTATACCATGTTTTAATCACATCAATATTAACCAATCATCTCTTTTATGACAAATTATCTAAAAATTGATTCCTGGAATGTTAGAGGAATCCAAAGTAAATCCAAAAAATCTTTATTATTTCATTTGATATTTAAATCACAAGCTAGTATATGTTTTATTCAAGAGACTCATATCCCTCGGGTTATGTGGGACAAAGAGAAAAATAAAAAATGGATTAGGAAGATAATAGCCTCTGGGGATTCTTCTAATTCTCGGGGAGTAGCAATAATTATTAAACAAAAATTCAATGGAATTATCATTGATGAGAGATATGATAATGAAGGTAGATGGTGTCTGTTTACTGCTACTATTCATAATCTGGATAAACCAATTTTAGTTTTAAATTTATATGGTCCTTGTAGTCAACAACAATTTTTTATCTTAAAAATTTATAATATACTCACATGTTATAAAGATCACTACATTATAGTTGGGGGAGACTGGAATGTGGTAATAAATCCAGAAATTGATCGTACTAGCTGTTCTGCTTCTTATAACCTTCAAGCAACTTTGGCTCTTAATGAATTAATTTTGGAACATAATTTAATTGATCCATTACACTTTATAAAAACATCAAACAAGAAAGATATTTATAGCAAACAACGAACACAGTATCCAGCAAATATTTTAATAAAATCTCTCTGACGTCTCGGCCAAAGCCTTCAAGGAGAATAAAAATATGTACAAGCACCCATACTTTATAGCAAACTGATAACTCAATTAAACAATTAAACAATTAATTAAGCAACACTTTCCAATTGAACTCTGCATTGAGTCCACAAGGAGACATAGTTTTGTACTTTAAAATAAGCATAGCTTCTTTTTGCAATAACACAGTTTTAACATCCTGCTGACAGTACATTGATGGCTTAACTTGTTCTAAAATAGTGGCTTTTAAACCTTCACTACTTTTATTATGACATTCTAAAAAATGCAGAGCTACAGGGCTTTCAATATTACCATTGTTAATGTCCCTTATATGCTCTAACAATCTCAATTTAAAAGCCCTTTTAGTTTATCCTATGTAATAAATATTACATGGGCAACAGAGAGCATAAATAACCCCTACTGACTTGCAACAAAATTCCTTAACAGGAGTAAACTTCACATCATTAATGAATGGAAAACAGGGTACAATATATTTGCAACCTTTGCAGCTTCCACAAGGGAAGGTGCCAATTCGACATGGTTCTTTATATATTGAAGGTAGAGGCAAAATGAATTTACTTTTAACTAAAAAGTTTTTGATATTTCTACCTCTCCGATAAGAAAGATATTTATACCTATTACTCTAAATGCTACCATTCATGGGCTAGATTGGATTTTTTTCTAATTTCTAATAATATCTCAAAATTTATCTCAGACTTTACTATTGAACCTAGATATCTCTCAGATCATTCAAGAATCTTATTAAATCTTAACTTTACCCACAAAATTAAAAATGTTATTAACTCAAATAAGTGGTCACTAAACAATAATTTACTCTTAAACAAAGATATTTGTATACAGTCCTCAGAAACTATTCAAGAAATGAATAATGATTTAGATGTATCAGATAACCCTTACGATATTCAATGGGCTGCATGTAAGGCAAAATTAAGAGGTATGTTTATCAGTAAAGCTGCATATTTTAAAAAATATTACAACAAAAAGGAAGATTTCTTAAAATCTAGAATACATTCTCTTGAAAATCAGTTTAGACTGAGTCAAGACACTAGTTTTGAAAAACAAATATTAGATTATCAAAAAGAATTAATTTTGTTACATCAGAATAACCTTTCTTTAGTTGATCAAAGATTATTAGCAACGTACTTAGAATGGGCCCAAGTTCCTTCTAAAGTTTTGGCTAGTATAATTAAAAATAATATTGAAAAACCAAAAATTTCATCATTACCGTATAAAAATAAATTATATAACACAGACAAAGAGATTATTCATCTTTTTACACTACTCTATACAGAGTTATATTCAAAACCATCTAATACGTTGAATGATAATCATATAAAAAACTTTCTCAGTTCTTTAAATTTTCCTAAGTTAAATGAAAATTAACAAAAAATGCTTTCTGCTCCTTTAACACATCAAGAGATTTCCGATTCAATTGATAGTCTTAAATCTGGTAAATCTCCTGGTCCAGACGGGTTCACACCTGAATTTTTCAAATCTTTTAAATCGGTTATTGTTCCCTTTCTCTTTAAAGTTTATAATTATATAAAAATTAAGGGTATCTCAGATATTCATTGGAATACATCTAAAACCATATTAATTTTGAAAAATAATAAAGAAAAAACTGACCCATCTAATTATAGGCCTATTTCTTTAATCAATGTAGACATAAAGATTTTGGCATCTATTCTGGCCAACAGACTGAAAAAAGTTATGCCTTCAATTATTTCTCAAGATCAATCAGGATTTATGTCCCACAGACATACTTGGGATAATACACTGACATTAGAATCTATTATACATCTTATAAAAACAGATTCTAACCCAATATATGCACTGATTCTGGACACATCAAATGCTTTTGATAGAGTCTGTTGGAATTTTCTTTTTCAAACTATGTCATGCTTTAATTTTCCTTTATTCTTTATAAATTTCTTAAAAACTTTATACAAAGATATGTTTACTAGACTTTATATTAATGGTTACTTTTCTTCCCCTATAAGGATTACCAGAGGCACAAGGCAAGGTTGTCCTTTGTCCCCTTTTCTTTTTAATGTATATCTAGAACCGCTATTGTTGTTTATTACTCAAAACACTTTCCACAAAGTCCCTAGGATTCTTAACACAAAAATTTATTTTTCTGCCTTTGCTGATGACCTTGTATTATACTTTCAAACTCCCATATCTGACTTTAGTAAAATAACAAATTCTCTTAAGTGTTTTTCTTCTGTCTCGAATTATCTTATAAATCCTGCAAAAACACATATTTTTCCATTAAATCATCGGGTCCATAAATCGTACTTGTTCTCTGATCAACAAACCCAGATAGTTTTTGGTATGAAATATCTAGGAATTAACATGGAACATAACAATCATTCTTCTTTTCAAAATAACTTAAGTAAAGTTTGGAATTCAATAATTTTGGATATTACTAGATGGGATCACTTAAATTTATCACTCTTGTCAAAAGCCGCTATAATTAAAATGAATATTTTACCAAAATTCCTGTACCAATTTAATTCCTCTGATCATATAATTCCTAAGTCTTTTTTTGAGAAAGTAAATATAGAGTTAGCTAAATTCTTGTGGTTTCCCAAATCTATTAGAATCTCATATTCTAGATTATCAAACTCTAAGGATAAAGGTGGGTTGGGATTGCCAAACTTCTATCTTTACTATCTAATTATTTCATCAAATAAGCTCTTAACTATTTCTAATTTTAAAAATAGTAAAGATATTAATTATCCTATATGGGTTAAGATTTGGTACAATTACATTATATCTAAAAATATAAATCCAGAAGCTATTCCTTTTATTTCTCTTGAGATGAAAATTAGCTGTAAAATCTCTATTTTTCTCAAACAAAAGATTAAAGCTTTTCAAGGTCTACTAAAATTATGTAATCTAGATAAGTATTCTCATCTTTTGCAGCCACTTCATCTAAATCCTAATATAATGATAGATAACTCTCCTTTAATCTAACAAATTATCCTTCATTAAAAATTTGAAAGTCTGGGATATCCTGAAATATAATGAATTATCCTTAATAGAATTGCGTAAAATTCTTAATGTTAATTGGAGTCATTCTACAATATTACGCCAACTAAGAGAAGTAATTGTGTGTAAATATGAACCTATAGAACTTATAGAACATGAATTAAATAATCTAAATACGATAATTAAAACATTATCTTCATCAGGTAAAATGATATCAAGATCCTACAAATTAATAAAGAATCTAGTGCTGGATCAGAACTGTCTTTTTTCAAACAACTGGTTAAAATATAATTCTCAAATAACTGAAAATCAAAAACTTTTGGCTATCAGATATACTAGGGATTTTATTCCATTTAAGAAACTACTGTACACACAATTAATGATTAACAACGATGCTTATTACACTCCTTATAAATTAAATAAATTTAATCCTAATAAATCCTCTTCATGCACATGTTGTTCTTATCCCCATGCGGACCTTCTACATATTTTATGGTACGGTCATTTTTCCCATAGACTATGGACCTCTTTGAAAGTAAGACTACAAAGAATGGGGTATCATAAATCTACTCTGTCTTGGGAAATTGCTATACTTCACATTCCGATAATTTATCTCTCCAAATTTGACACTCAAGTTATTATTTTTATTTGCTCTTTAGTAAAACTTTACATAACTCAAAACTGGCTTGACCGTACCAAACTGAATTGGGATACTTTCCAAAAAATGGCTTACTTATATATTGATGCTCAAAAAAACATGGTTAAGAGTCCAAAAAAAATGGCTTTCAAAAATTTAGTATTAGAGAAGGTTTTGAGTATTATTAATATTTAATACCTTAAATCGTTCTCTGATCTGGTGTTTTAGAAATTTCTTTATACCTAAAATTGGAATATTATTAAGTCATAGAATCTGTATTTTTAGTTATTTTTTTACTTTATGGTTACCTATTGTATATATTGTACATATTGAGTGAGGTTATTTTTATTCTGATCTCTTTTTAATACTTATATGAGTTGCAAATTTGCTTAATCCAAGTTGTTTTATATGTTAAGTCAACTCCTAAATTGTATTGTTTATAAATCAATAAAAAGTTTATTGACAAAAAAAAAGAGATACCGATAGAGATCCACAGCACTGTTTATGCTTCCTGCAGCCTGAATGGAACTATCCACAATATAACTAAAATGCATCACTGCTTAATGAGATGAAGCACTTACCTCACTCTACAATTCTGTCTTATGGTGTTACATTTGATACGATATAGCAACAATATACATAGAAGATGAGCCCGGAGGTTGGAGAAAAGCATACTTCTAGTGAAACCAGTGACCAACTAGTTAGGACAGAAGGATGGCGTTGTTACTATTGTCTAGTGTCAAGGGATTCTTCATGTAAGAGTTTTAAGCTAACTGCCATGAATTAAAGCAGTAATACCTTTTACTTATGTTCAGGAAAAGGCAAAGAAGCCTTCAAAAAAAAGAACTCGTGAGTCATTTTTTTTTTTTTTTTTTTTGCTGTCTCATGCCTCACCGATCTACAGTTTGATATTTGGCTGTGTGGAATTTAGATATTCCTTCTGTGTCCGCCATCAGTTTTCTCTTGGTGCTGGCATTTCCTTCTTCCATTCTAATGCGTGCTGTTTGATTGACTATGCTAACTTGTCCATATGTATTATGTTTACTCCCATCCTTGTGACTTGGAATGTGACTGGGAATGGCCTCTTATTTAATCCTCTTACCTGTTTAACAAATGTTAAATAAATATAAAAAAAAAAAAAATCCCAAAACAGCCAGTTGACCTCTTTTGGTATAACAGCTTATTCCATAACAGTAATAATTCCCAGAGTCTTGATACTTGATACTTATTTCAAAAGAAAATAAATAAGCAGTTATGTACCATGCATATACCCATACATATGTTTATACATGTAGAACATTTATTTATTTAACATTTGCTTACTGGTAAAGTCCAACTAGGACAGAGCCCATTTTCAGCAGAGGCCTGTGGAGCAATGCTCCAGACATATCTTTGGAATATGAGAGGAAACCGGAGCACCCGGAGAAAACCCACGCAAATGTAGGGATGACATACAGACTTTGTATAGAAAGTACACCAGCCAAGAATCAAACCAGAGAACCTCTTGCTGTGAGGTGACAACCCTAACCACTGCACTACCTGTAGTGCCCTTCTAACTTGCCAATATGCCAAAAAATGTATGCCCATAATAAAGATGTTCTTAAAATAGTTTAGCTAGTGCTTGCATTTATATAATTTGATTGTCCAATTTAGGCTTCGGCTATGCTCTCAGTAAATCAATTAGTACTGTTCTCATTCCTCTATAGCCTTCTAAATAGATTGCTCGATACCCTGCTCTTTGTTAACCCCAAGCATTTTCAGATATAGTTTTCCTTTAAATGTCTTATATACCTGAATATGATCACCTCTTAAATTTCTGTTTAAGACATTGTACAAGTTCAGATGTTTTAATCTTTCATAATAACTTAAACTTTCACTTCCATGGATGCCCATAGTATATTTTCTTTGTACTCTGTCTAATTTGTTCATAATAATTTTCTTATACAGTTTCCTTATTATTTGTATAATTATTAGTAGTAGTACTATTTCAGGCTCTAGTCTTTGACCTATTTAACTTAAAAAAATGATCTCATCATTTCTGATTTTTTAAACATTGTAAAGCTTTTTACAGTCTATAGATTTATAAGTATTATTAATCAGTTATTTGGTATGATCAGAAAAACTTAATGCTGGATCATATACCCAAGTCCTTAAAATGAATCCACAGTTTCAGTAATTGTGCACTGTATTAAATATTCACCCTTTTGTCTATAGCTTCTAAATTTCACATATGATGCATTTTATTTTCCTGTGCCCAAATAGTCAATTTAGTCAAGTTATTTTGCAGACATGCCTAGCCTTAATAGATGTAATTGTTTTTTTTTCATTTTCAAGTCATCTGCGTACAGATTGTAGAATATTTCAGATGAAAAAGGCAGATTAGGAAGATACAACCTAAACAAATATGCATCCAGGACAGAGCCCTGTCAGATATCCTGGCTGTAGTCTTAAATTGTACCTCTCTAAATTCTGTGATATGCATGTCATATCCTATTTGCAAGTTATACAGCTATCCATCTTTTTATTATTATGCTAATACCTAGTTGTTCTCATTTATTGACCAGTATTTTATGTATGAATCCTGCCAAAGGTTAAAGATAGTTCTATATAAGTTACATCAAAACACACTTTTTCATTTATAGCTATTACTTTATTATGGAATATATGTTACAGGTAGTTATATACTTATTTTCAATGTATGCATGCCAATACATGGTTTCAGGTTCCATCCTTTCCAACAATTTATCCAAATTATCCTCCCCCATTATTTTTCCATAGCAAGAAAATAGACTTACTGGTCTGTATGATGCTGGGTTTGTCTTATTCTCATTTCCCCTAGAGATGGATTTAGCAAGTGCAGGTCTCTAGCCTTGAGGAAGCTCTCCAAACTTATTAAATGACTTAGTGAATAGCAGATGTAACAGTACTGTAAGGTTAATGCTGTGATGTTCTCAAGTCATTGTTACTAACTCCATGTGCACCATGTGCTGTACTAGGGCCAGTTTTCTTATTACACTTCAATGTAGTCTATGTAATTTCAGTATTTGAAGTTACCAGGATGGTACTAGCAAAAATTTCCTCTCCCTAAGTGGAAACAGGTTGTTCTGTACAAAAATTTATAAATGTACCTACAATTTGTTGTGTCAGAGAATACATTTGAAAATATACACACAGCTTATATATTCATATATCTTTTCCCTGCCACATCTTATGTATCTACAAAATGGTTTCTATTAATTTAAGGAGATATACACTTTCCTCAAAATTTTCCTTATCTTTCCTCACACTATTTTTTCATTTGTCTGTCCATTTTGTTTATAGTTTGAGCCTGTTTTCATTTCTTATTTATATATTGATATTTCTCATCTGAAGCATCTTGTTCTTATGGAAATGTATCCTACTGACTTTGTGTGCTTATATCCTAAAGTGATTTATTTATTTATTCAGAGTTTTTGCTTCCAATTAGTTTTACACAGTGACTATTTTGTTTACATATAGTCCACTATTAATCATATGTGCATTGTTTGAGATTTCAGTTTGAAAGAATTATCTCAAAGAAGTTTAACATTTATAACCCCATGATAAATCCAGATGAAAGGTAGAAGAACTTGACATGAAGTAATGATCATCTCCTTAGGATCACAAATAATAATGAGGATGCTCTGTTCCCTGGTAGGGTTATTTACAATCTGCAACATTTTTTTATTTTGGCTTTTGCTTGTCCTTCACTCAGCCAATCATCAGCTGCCACAAGTTCTTTCCTTACTGACCAGGTTTACCAGGCCAGCCTTATCCTTCCTTGTACTAAACCCCATCCACATCCAGGTTCAGTGAGGAGACTGAGCATTTTGATGCAAGTTATATTACATCTAGAGACTGTGCACTCCCATCCCATGACAGCATTGTGAGCTTCTGCGCATGTGCAACCACCTAATTTGAGAGTTGTACTGCTTTCAGTGTTGACTTCATCCAGCTCTTAACTCTTCTACTGCATTGAACCTAGGCTACCAGCCTTGCTCTGTCCAGTCTCTCCAGTGCCTGTACGTGCCAGTACTGCTTCGCAAGGAGGAGTTATCTAGAATACAGTAAAATCTTCAACACTTGTTCCAGTGCATATCTTGCAAGTAATTTCCTTACTAATGTTAAGGAATCAATATTATTCCCAACTGTCTTTGTTAAAGTCAAGTCCTCGGCAATTTTTTCCTTCCTATGCCTCATGTAGTATATACAGTGGATATAAAAAGTTTGCACACCCCTGTTAAAATGCCAGGTTTTTGGGATATAAAAATGAGACCACAATAAATAATTTCAAAACTTTTCCCACCTTTAATGTGACCTATAACCTCTACAATTCAATTGAAAAACAAACAAAGGGAAAAAAATATAAAAAATATAACACGTACAATACACTGGTTGCATAAGTGTGCACACCCTTAAATTAATATTTTTGTTGTGTGTGCACATCCTTAAACTAATACTTTGTTGAAGCACTTTTTGATTTAATTACAACATTCAGTCTTCTTGGGTAGGAGTTTATCAGCATGGCACATCTTGACTTGACAATATTTGCCCACTCTTCCTTGCAAAAGTGCACCAAATCTATCAGATTGCGAGGGCATCTCCTGTGCACAGCCCTCTTCAGGTCACCCCACAGATTTTCTATTGGATGTAGGTCTGGGCTCTGGCTGGGCCATTCCAGAACTTTAATTTTCTTCTGGTGAAGCAATTCTTTTGTTGATTTGGATGTATGCTTGGGGCATTGTTCATAGGTTCATAGGTTCATAGGTTCATACTAGGCTATCTGCCCAAGGGCATTTATAAGCCTAGCCCATAGTTATGTGGCTTTCGCCACCCCTTTAGTTTGAATAAAAACTATGCCTATCATTTTGCTGTGCCTCTGTCAAGCAGTTACACTGAAGTAATCCCTGGGGTATATCTGCAATCTCCCATCCATTGGTCAAGGTTCCTCTTGAACAAGGCCAGAGAGGTGCTCTGCCTCACATGTACCGGGATTTTGTTCCACAGCATAGGGAGTCTCTGGGTGATGAATCTGTCCCTCCAGCACGTTCTATTTATAACCGTGTCAAGGTTTAAGTCTCCCTCCCTTGTGGTTCTGAGGGATCTAGATTTTTTGAGGTGAAGCATATTCATCAAATCTGGGTTTGACATGGCCTTATATGTCAGGCACAGGTCACCTCTGAGCAAGCGGTATGAGACTGAATAGAGCTGGAGTTCTTTCAGTCGGGCAGCATAAGACATATTTTTGAGACCCTTTATCCTTTTGGTGAGGAACTTTTGGGGCCTTTCAAGCTGCAGCAGGTGTCTGGTCAGATACATTCGAACGGGCATTGTACTCAATCATAGGTCTAATGAGTGATGAGTACAGGGGGACGATGACCTCCCTTGATCTAGATGTGAATCCCTTCATGATCAGGTGGGCGATATAGAAGGTTTTCCTAACTACTTTAGCAACATGAGTGTCAAACGAAAGACCACTGTCAACCTGGGTCCCCAGATCCCTGATGACTTTTTCTGTGCTCAGTGGATTGCCACCTATATGGTAGCTAGGGGTAACCTTGTTTTTCCCGAAGGGTATGACTATGCATTTTTTGGCGTTTAACTTCAGGCCATGGCTCTGGCACCAGTTATCCATTTCTGTGAGGCCCTTCCGGAGGATATCTGTGTCAGATGTGTTTTCGACTATGGCGCCCAGTTTGCAGTCATCTGCAAACTTTGTCAGCCATAACCCTCCTGTGTTTGCTTGTACTTCAGAAGAGTAGATGCCGAACAAGAGTGGACCCAGGACTGTGCCCTGTGGGACACCACTAGTGACAGGTTTTGAGTCTGACATGGCTCCAGCAACTCTGACCCTGTGGGTTCTGTCACTTAGCCAGTTTGCAACCCATCTTGTGATGTATGGGTTTACATTCAAGCTGATGAGTTTTTCGATGATACCTGAGTGGGGTATTGTGTCGAAGGCCTTTGTCAGGTCGAGGTAGGCTGTATGGACTGCCTTTCCCTCATCAATGGCCTTGGTGACTGTCTCGAAAAAGTCAACCAAGTTTAAGAGGCAGGATCTGCCTTTGACAAAGCCAAACTGGGTTGGATCCAAAGTCTGCAAGTTCCCTATGTCTTTATTTATGAGTTCCATTATGATCCTCTCCATGGCTTTGCAGATAAGGCTTGTCAAGCTAATGGGGCGGTAATTTCCAGGGTCTGTGGAGGCACTGCCCTTATAAAGTGGGACCACAGTCGCTGTGCGCCACTCCTTGGGTACGTATCCTGAGGTGAGGCTAAGATTAAACAGCTGTCCTAACTGTGGGTTTAATTCCTCGTTGAGTTCGTGAAGCACACAGCCGGGGACACCATCCGGTCCCATGGATGCTGTGTTTTTTGCCTTAGTGAGGGCAGTTCTCACCTGGGCGTTGGAGATGTTTGGGGGGCTACAATCCTCTGGAATAGATATCTCTCCTTTGGGGAGGGGAGAAGTTTGCACTGAACCTGTCAGCCAGTATATTGGCAATGTGTGTAGGTTCAGTAATTTTCACATCATTTTGAACTAATTCTGAGCATATCTGGGAGTTTCCTCCTAGGTTTCTAACATAGCTAAAGAAGGCCTTATGATTGTCTTTAGAGTCCTTGGCGATTTTTCTCTCAAAATTTGCCTTGGATGATTTTATGAGAGCTCTTAGTTTTTACTTATAATGATCAAAGGTGTCTTACCTTTCAAGGATTTTGCTCTATCTTGTAGTAGCTTCCTCCTTTTGTTGTAGAGCTTGTTTATGGCTGGGGTCCACCAGACTGGACGCTTGCCTTTGGTACAGAGAGTCTTAGTTTTGTTTGGGATTGCCTGATCCATGCAGTCCTGTAGGTGCTGGTAGAAGGCATTTGTAAGTGATTCAGTGGTTTGAGTAATGTTTACCACTGGCTCAGGGGCCTTAAAGGAGACCACACTAGTTTTTAGAAGTGTGGAATTGGCTTTTGAGAAGTTTTTCACTGTGGTCTTTTTGTTTCAGGTGGGGCGGATGAGGACCTCCAGCGAGATTAGTTTATGATCTGATCTCACCAGTGAGGGTATACTTCGGTGTTGAACATTTTGATCCCATGTTCATGATGATGAGATCAAGTATGTTTTCTCCTCTTGTGGGGATGGTGACTAGTTGTTCCATGGCATTTGAGTTTATGAACTCCAGGAATCTTTGGTTTAAAGTGTTCGGGCTTGAGTAGTGTTCCCAGTCTATATTAGGGTAGTTGAAGTCACCTAGTATGATGGTGTTTGGAGATACATTTATCCCCTCCAATGTTTTCAGGAAGGCCATGTGAGGTTCCTGAGTTTGAGAGGGTGGCCTGTAACATGCTACAAATTGCAGAGCAGTCTTGCCTATGGTTAATTGCACCTGGATGGTCTCCGATGCATCGTGCGTTGCCACCAACCTTGAGGTGTGGGTGTCCTTTATGAATATGGACACCCCTCCTTTCTTGGTGTTGTCCGGATTTTGGGGCGGAACGCATGATATGAGGTGAAACCTGTTAGTGCTGGGGTGCTCTCAGGAGCCTTGAACCAGGTTTCTGTCACAGCACAGACATCAATGTTCTCCATATTGAGAAGGGCCTCAAGTGCGTGCATCTTGAGATTGAGACTTCTGGCATTGAGCAGCATTACCCTTAGTTTTTTCCTTTTGGTGTTCTAGGGTGGTAGGTTTAGAATTTGAGCCTTGCCTAAAAAAGGCAATATGGGGGTGGCAAGAGCCTTTGCCAATATCTGGAAGCCCAGGGGTGACAGGTGCAAGCCGTCCCTTGTGAAGCAGCGTGGCTTGTCCAGCATGTCATCCCAGGCAGACAGACATTGGATCCCCTTTGAATGACACCAGAATTTAAGCCAATTATTAAAGCTGATCATCTTATCACTGTATTGTGGCATCATTCTAGGTGAAGGTAGGATACTGCTCAAGGTCAGGGTCATACCTGCCTGGGCTACATAATCAGAGAGCTCCTCGATGTCCCTTTTCATGTAGTCCAAGGAGGTACGTCTCAGGTCGTTGACACCAGCGTGGACAATGACTGAGTCGTACTTGTACCTGCTGTTGAGAGACCTGAGTCATGTTCAAAAGGTGAAATTCTTCTTCATCTTCAGCTTTCTAGCAGACGCATGAAGGTTTTGGGCCAAAAGTGACTGGTATTTGGGACTGTTCATAATTCCCTCCACCTTGACTAAAGCCCCAGTTCCAGCTGAAGAAAAGCAACCCCAAAGCATGATACTGCCACCACCATGCTTCACTGTGGGGATGGTGTTCTTTTGGTGATACGAAGTGTTGTTTTTGTGCCAAACGTACCTTTTGAAATTTTGGCCAAAATGTTCAACCTTGGTCTCATCCGACCATAACAGATTTTACTACATGCTTTTGGGAGATTTAATGTATTGTTTTGCAAATTTTAGCTGGCCCTGCATGTTTTTTTCTGTAAGAAAAGGCTTCCGTCTTGCAACCCTACCCCATAGTACAAACATATGGAGAATACAGGAGGTTGTTGTCACATGTAGTACACAACCAGTACTTGTCAGAATTTTCTTCTGCTCCTTCAGTGTCGCTGTAGGTCTTAGCAGCCTCCCTGACCAGTTTTCATCTTGTCTTTTCATCAATTTTGGAGGGACGTCCAGTTCTATGCAACGTCACTGTTGTCCCATATTTTCTCCACTTTTTGATGACTGTCTTCACTCTGTTCCATGGTATATCCAATGTTGTGGAAATTTTTTGTACCCTTCTCCTGACTAATGCTTTTCAACAATGAGATCCCTTTGATGTTTTGTAAGCTCTCTGCAAACCATGACTTTTGCTGTAGCAGACAATTGAGTAAATGTCAGGAAAATGCTACTAGGACGGTTGAACTTTTTTTGGGGTTAATCAGAGTCTTTTTAATTGATGGCAGGTGTGTACCCAAGAAGACTGAATGCTGTAATTAAATCAATAGGTGCTTCAATAAAGTATTAGTTTAAGGGTATGCACACACAACAAAGTATTAGTTTAAGGGTGTGCACACTGATGCAACCAACTTATTATAGGCTTTTTATTTTTTATATTTTTCCCCTAATAGATTTGTTTGTTTTTCAATTGTGTTTTACAGGTTATAGGTCACATCAAAGGTGGGAAAAGTTTTAAAATGATTTATTGTGGTCTCATTTTTTTATATCCCAAAGACCTGACATTTTAACAGGGTGTGTACACTTTTTATATCCACTCTACATTAATTATTCTAGGTCATCAGTACTTATCACTGGTGGTCTATATACTCTAACTATTGTAATGTATTCCAGGGTTGTCTTGATTGTCATGGTTACACAATGTACAGTAATTGTGTTTTGAACAAGAATGCAATAATCCCAGGTTTCATAACAATCTTTCATCCCTATCATAATACCTCATCCTGATTGTTTTTTTATTTTTTTTATTTTGTTTTTATGTTAGAATGTCTGCTACAATAACATTTATACCCTAACATAACTGGTTTCCAATCATTATTCTTTGTTATGTGAATGCAGCTAATTTTCCAATCAGGAAAAACAATGGGCAGGATTCACGAAGGCTTGCACGGAGTGTAAGAGACGTGCAACACTCCATGCAAGCCTCGCGATCCAGGAACAGCCCTAAACTCCGTGTAAGAGACCAGCTAAAACGTCTCTTACACGGACTGGGCGTGGACATGCTAAATACCTCACTTGCAGCCGAAAGGTATGCAAATGAGGTATATTAGCGATCCACGAAGCAGAAACCAGTCCGTGTAAGAAATGTTTTAGCTGCAGAAATGAACTCAGTTGACAACTGAGTACGTTTCTGCAAATTCCACAACGGAGCCATGTCAGCTCCAAAAAAAGGGTGCATATGTTTCAGGCAGCATGCCAATGGCCAAATATGTGGCCATTGGCAATATAACCTGATGCCAAAATATTAAAAATATAATTTTTTTTTTCGGCGATCGCCGATGTTTAAACCCAGCGCAGCCCCGCGCAAACGGGCTGCACTGTATAAAACATGAAAATGAAGGTTATAAACCCACAAATGTGGGTTTCATGCAATACATGGAATGACAATGCAGGGACCAGCAGACCAAAAACAACATGGCCACCGTGTAGTGGTTGCTAAGGGGGGAAGCTGAGTCTAAGACATGTAACTAAGCATTAGTAGGCAATCTCATGTAAATGAGGGTTAGGATACTGAATCTCACAGTCACATACCAAATGAGCACAGTCTGAGTAGTGTAAGAGATACATAAGGGGGAGGAATAGAGTAGGAGATAGGTGTCATCACAGGGGGGAATGGTAGAAAGAAATGCAGTTCATTGGAGGCCAGTGTAACATGACAGATGACAGACACAGATCATGGAAAGAGGTGTGCCACTAGATAAGTCATGGAAAGTCAAGAAATGGTAGGTGTACACTGTTACTTACACCAAAGTTTCTTGCTGGGCGTGCATGCGCACGTGTGCGCGCCATGAAGTGCGAGTAGCGCAGTGTGCGCACGTGTAAGGCAGACTGAGCATGTGAGAGCGTGTTGGGAGATGTTTAACACTGTTTGCGTGGGTGTGCGCTCGTGTAGGGCAGGCTGAGTATGTTGGAGGCTGTTGGCAGACGTGTAACAGTGTTTGCGCGGGTGTACGCGTGTTTTAACCCGAATAAGTAGATTCTGAACCATGTAAGCACATGTCCGCGCATGTAAGCCACTGTGAGCGTGTTTCTGATGGTATGCACATTGCTCCCCCCTGAGGAAACAGAGAGGAAAACAGAATTAATAGGAAGCTAGCAGGGATAACTGCTGAAGCTAGCAGGTGAAAACAATTAGAAGCAGGCAATTACACAGGCAGAATAGTAGCCCAGCCCAGCACTTAAAACTCTGCAAACAGTAGTGCAGGATGTTTCCCTTAAGAGACACTGCAAGACAGGAGAAAGCTAATAGAAGTGAAAACTGAAAAAGCTTAACTCAGAGCAGAAATGTTAGGGGCTGCCATAGCTGTCATAATGAGACATAGGTGACTTGCTGAGGGTGGTGACAATGCAGATGGTGCCAGACAACCCACAGTGAGGAGACAGAGAAGAGTGTACAGGCCCAGGGTCACCTACCACGGGTTACATGAGCTGGAGATAGTAGAGTGCTATAGAGTGGACAGAGAGCTCCTGCAGCAAATTGTTGAGCTGTGCAGGCCACGCCTCACACACAGAACCAACAGAGGGGAACCCATCCCAGTGGAAACCAAGGTATGTGTTGGCCTAAGAATACTAGCAACAGGTACCTTCCAGAGACCAACTGGCGATAAGATGGGGATATCACAGGCATCAGCCTCCAGGGTACTGCACCAGTTCCTGGATGCCATGTCAGCACATGTCGGTGATCATGTATATTTCCCCAATGCCCGTGAGGTATTGGCCAGCAATATGCGTCTCTTACAGCAAATAGCGGAATACCCTGAGGTAGTGGGTGCAATAGACTGCATGCACATATGCATTAAAGCACCAGCCGGTGAGCGGGGTAGGGCCTACATTAACCGCAAGGGCTTCCCCTCCATCAACAGCCAGGTCATGTGTGATGCCCAGGGCATAATAATGAATGTGTGTGCTGGCTGCCCTGGGAGTTACCACAATTCCCACATCTGGCATTTGATGCAGCTGTACCAGACATTTGCCAATGGGGACTTCCCACACGGACACCTAGTGGGGGATGCAGGTTATGCACTGGAGCCGTGGCTGATGACACCTATCAGAAATGCACACACACCTGAACAGGAACGCCATAATGAGGCACACGCACAAACACGTAATGTAACAGAGCATGTGTTTGGGCTGCTCAAGTCACGGTTCCGGTGTCTGGACACATCTGGTGGAGCCTTGCAGTACACACCAACTACATGTACCCAAATTGTCATGGAATGTGCTATGCTACATAATATGATCTTGCGAAAACAGCTGCAGCAGGACCAGCATAGGGCCGGGCCAAACAGCCCCCCACCATTGTCAAGGCCATCACAGGCAGAGCGTGACTCGGAGGAGGAACAACCTGAGCCTGCCCCAGTAGGCAGAAGGAGGCATGCCCAGTATGACCTGGCCTTGGCAAAGAGGCAACGCATAGCACATACACTGGCTCAGTAGGAACCCTGGGAATGATACCCCCTCTGACTCACTCAAATAATAACATGGATGCCTAAAATGACATGACCTGCTCACAAACATGTACAGGGAAGTGTAATATGCGCATCCGACAGAGGCAGCCCTGCAGCACCACCTGAGGCCTTGAATGCCATTTGTTAAGTAATGTAACACCATGTACTATATGCACACATGAGCACCCTGACTAACATCCACCCTCACTAAGCATGAAGCCACAAAATGACGATGGGATGATCAAGTGCAATAACTGGCTGAAGTAATGCAGTTAGTCAAAGGGGAGCCAATGTGTTTCAGGCTGGGAACACATGCGGAGCATGACATGATGCACCACCTGCTAGGGGTGGCATGCACCTATCATGCCATGCCTCATGGATACTGGCAAAGGCTGTCAGTACCCACAGCATGCCCTGAATAGGTAAGTCTCAAAACACAAACCCACCTTCATAGGTTCTACAAGGGATAGGAACCTAGATGTAATGCTACCCAATGACAGATGTCTAAACAGCAAGATGTGTGCAGTGTAAATGCACACAGTATGGAGAATATAGATACCAGTCCTGTAATAGTGAACTGGGTCAAGGCTCACATCAGCACCCTATCACTACCAGGTCACACCTCATACTGTGCTGTACAGCTGCAAAACATGGAACAAGCTACAAAAGGAGGGTGACTAGCAAGAAATGGCAAGGATAACCACATCCCCATGTTCGTACCACAACAAGAAGCAGCATGGATTAGCCATGGTCAAATACCAATGGCTAAAACCGCCTCCCAGTATATAGCCTGCTGCAGACTACTGTCCTAATACCAGGAATTGCACCTGGCCTATGTCGGAATACATGAATATATCAAGCCCCCCCAAACCACATTATATTGCTTGACTGAAAATACCCAGGCATACACCGGGAGCATTATACTAGCACCAACACAGTAGGAGAAAATTACCCAGAATCCATAAACCAAAATGCCCAGGAACAATGTACCACTCCCACAAGAGGGGTAAGCATACTGGATGTGATAATCAGCAACATGTGTACTGGATGGCAAGATGAGAAGTGTACCCCTCACTGGTAAGACCAGACCATAGAGTAATCACACTGGATATACATATCCTGACCCCAGTCCCTGGCCAGAATACCACAGTGAAAAACATGTGTAAAGCATAGGTTGCAGCCCTCAAAACCAATGTTGAATCCACAAAAGGCCCTGTGCAAGTGCAGAATATGGGACACACCACAGAACATGATATACAGGCATTCCATGAACACAGCCAGGAATGCTTGGAGTATGCAATCACAAATAACAACACACGATGCCATACATGCAGGCATCTGGCATGCTGGACTCCAGCCATTACCAAACCATGCAAGAGAATGAGGAAGCTACCACATGATAGAGCAAACATAAAAAGGGAAGTAATCACTGACCAGTAGTATGGCAATAACATATGTCCACACATACAATCCACTAAGTCCAGCCACAACAAGTAGAATCTGTGAATCCAGAGGCAATGTGACACCAGTCCCAAGTACACAGACAACCACAACACCCCCAGTAAATACAAATATATGTGATAGATGCATCCATGTATCCAAACCAGAGGTTGAGCTCCACCAACTCAGTACTGTCAAAACTAGTCAGGAGGAGAAGGTAACCACGTACACCACAAACCCAGTCCCACATAGACCTACCACAACTGTAAACCAAACACATAAACACAGACAAATATTCCCGGAGGCCTTAATTACAAACACACCACACCAACAGAAGCCTCCAAAGCACATCACAAGCAACCACAACCTTCAAACATAGCACATGCAATGAATAGTATGCAAAGCTGGTGTGCCAAACAGTCACAGGCCAGAAGGAGAAACAACATGCCTGATACAGTCGTAATAGGTGTCTGTATAGGCAGACACACTGCTGTCCCACTCACCAGACTGAACAAGGGAAAGGGTAGAGTAAGCTGCCTGTAGGCTGCCACAAAATGCCACATAACACAAGTACGCAGGTCACCCCAAAGCAAGCAGAAATATGATGCACTCAATGTCCATGCTGGTGTGAATTACCTGAGATGTACCTCCCTGGGAAACAAGAAAAGAGACATGGATGGTCCCTCTGAGTATGTACCCCAGGGCGGTATGACACTGGCTGTGTGCAGCATCCAACCATCACCAAGAATGATGCCACAGTACAAACACAGAATTCTCATGTTTAACAGCTGGCACAGTTACAGCTGTCAGTCCAAGAGGGTCTAATGTCTGTCTGCTTGAGATGTCAAGCATGACAAGCCATGCTGCTGTTCCAGAGATGGCTTGCACCTGTTACCCGTGTGCGTCTGGATACTGGATAAGGCCTTTGCCGCCTCCATAGAGCCGTATGTAAGCAAGGCCAAAAAGACTACCCATCACCCTAGAAAACATAAGTGGTAGGAAACATAAGGGTAATGCTGACCAATGCCAGATGTGTAAACTGCAATATGCATGCCCCTGAGGCACTTCCCATTATGGAGAACATCGATGTCTGTGCAGTGACAGAAGCCTGCTGCAAGCCTAGTGATAGCACACCAGCACTACTAGGTTATACCACATATCATGTGTTATGGCCCCAACACCTGCACCAAAACATCAAAGGAGGGGGAGTATCCATATGCAGCACAGACACACATATTGCCAGGTAACTGACAATGCACAAAGCAGCGGAGACCACCCATGTGCACATAACTGTAGTCAAAACTGCTCTACAGTCTGTAGCATGCGACAGACCACACTCTCACACACAAGAACTCCACCCAGATATCCTGTAGACACTGGACAGTATGAATGTCCCACCAAATACCAGACAAGGTACACACAGATTACCACATAGGTGCCAAACCATTATGTATGCAAGGAGTAATCAGGGACCTAGGGACACAGGTCGACATTAATATGTCATGTGACACCCACAATGCCAATGTGGCTATGAAGATTGTCGATATTGGACACCGTATCATGAAAAGATTCACATCAACATCAACAGAGGTCACTGTGCTGCTGTACTGTTCCCTTATCAGACCCATAATCTAGTACAATGACTCATATGGGATGTACCGTACGTGACACCTGCAGCGGTTCGGAAGACCTCATAGTTACCCCACCAACAGGATAAAGGGTGTGAAATATATGTCATAGGCTGCCTGGCTGTAGACACCCCAGCTGACTGCAGTCACAGACTGCCTACACAGAGGCATTGTATGTCTGTTGTACAAGGCCATGTCCAACACAGGAGTAATGGACATGCTCCACCACAGGAAATCAAAGCCATTGGAGCTGTGAGAGTCACAGATGTCAGCCTCAACACATAATGAAATAAGATGTGCTGGAGGGACAGATACATAACCCAGAGGCTCCCCACACCCAGAAACAGGATCCCAATCCATGCTAGGCAGAGCCCCTCACTGACACCCCTCAACAGGAATATTGCCAAGTGGATGGATGACCGTACATGTATACTGGGGGTCCTCACTGTGTCACGACCAGACAGAGGCACAGTGAAGAACTTCATAAATGGCCATAATTGAACATAGCTAGGGGTGGCAAAAGACACACACACTCTGGCTAGGCTTACTAATGGCCTAGGGTGTATAGCCTAGTATGAACCCATGAACCTATGAAGATACAAAACGTACAAGACAATAAGGATAATCACAAGGGTTACCTAACTGATGGTAGGAACCATGTTGGGCATCCACAGATATGCTCTGAATCACACAGATATTACAAACAACATACCAAACACACACACATATTGCTAACATACAACCTGCAGGTGCAGTGCAAACACCCACCCCCAGAGTGCAAAATACCTATCCCAGCAGACTGATGGTCCCCTGACATTGCAGATGCTGAGGTAACAGCCATCATCTGCAAAGCAGAACACACAGCAGCAAAGGTATGTGATGGTGTCCTGTGCTGAGGCCAACATGGACTCCAAGAATAATGGAATGCCAAATCACACTACTGCCCAATGTCAGCCTTACCACAGGATATGTACCCAAAGAGCAGTGTACAACAACAGTGGTCCATCACAACAAAGGTGTTGCCTGAATGGATACTCCAAACTACCACCCTAGGATCCTGACAAGCTTGTTCTGCACAGCTATGGAAAGGATCAGTATGTACCGCAGACAGAAGGCTATTGTGGACCTACTGATACTGGACCCTACACAGTGTGGCTGTCGTAACTGCAGAATCCGCCCCTAAACATGTCTGACCCATTTGAAGCAGTCATTAAGGTCATTGATGAGGGCAATGTGGTCCACACAGTGTAGCTGGACTGTGCACATGCTTCTAGACAATACTGTACGAGTTCAGTATGGATATGTTCACCAGCTTAAATATATACCCCTATGTCAGTAGAGGGGTTGCAAACCAGACCAAGGAAAGAACTGACATGGTCAGACATGCCGCATCCATGTCAGACTACAAAGCGGATATGAGTGGCATCCCACAAGGCCTGGTCTTGGCCCCCCCTCCCCCATTCTGTATATATGTCCCATAGGTATAGGCCAACATGGAAGGACTGTGACTGAACATGTATGCAGAGGAGTACAAACAGCCCACCATATCCGACCCCCAGCTGACACAAGCAACCCACAAAAGGGCCACCTACAAACAGACAACTGTAGCCATAGCCATGTCAGCAAGCTAATTGCAGAACTGTGTATAGACAACCACCGTGGATATACAGTAAGTGCCCACAAATTACCACACAGGTGTTAACCCATGAGGTACCTAACATGTAATGTGAGACCTGGGTACAAAAGGTGATAGATATCCTGCACTGGACAAACATGTGGCTGTAGTGTTTGCAGAAACATATACTATATACCCACCCAAACATGAAGGTTGTCAGATGTAGATAAGGGGAACTCACTGTGGCTCTGCAGTCATCCTCCATCAGCGTCACAAGTGACTACAATAGCCCCTGTGGGATATACCGCAGCAGACACCTCCATCAACTGTAAAGTCCACAACAGTACCCCACCCGGAGTAGCAAAGAACATGAACAGATGCCATGTGTTGCCTGAGTAAACAAACTGCAGCCCCACACACCGCCATACTTCCCAGCTACAGGACAGCTGTGCCTGATGTATGAAGCTATGTCCAACCTGGAATGAATGAACATGTTGCACCTTGTACAATCTGAATGGCAGTGAGCTATGCACATGAGAGACCTGAAACCCAGCACTGACATATATAGGACAAGCTGTACAGAATGATCCATAACACAGAAGGCACCCCCACTCTTCAATAAACTCCTGGTACAGGTCAGCCAGAGAGTCACATATCGACACCCCTCAAGAGGAATCCTGATGAGTGGATGGGAGATGGTAGGCTAACCCTGGGTATCACTGTTATGTCAGAGGTAGACGGAGGCACAGTATACTAACCATGACATGTGTCATGGCAAACTCCAGTTACAATGTGTGTCGAAGGACAAACACACCCTGTGACTAGCATCAGAAATGGCCTAGAGAACATCGCTAGTGTTTGCCAATGTCCACCCATGTTGTGGAATACACTACCAATGTTGGACGAGCCTGGTGTAGGTAGTCCATATCTGAACATATTGCAACATGGTCATATGTGCATAACTGGCCCCTACACAGTCTGTTGTTATCACTATGAAGATGTCAAGCAGTCATAGGACTAAAGCCCAGGATACTGTCCACCACAGTGAAAGTACTGAACCAGTACACTATACGGTACTACAGTGTTAGGTCATTATGACAGTATGTTGAGAGCTGTCTGCAAAGTATCCCATGCAATCCATGCAGGCACAGTATAATCCCTGTTGTGGCAGACACGAAGCAGTTGGCCAGTTAGTACACAACATGACACCCAACACACAACCATAAACGTGAGATATTGTTGAAGTTCACACACACCCAAATATGTGGTGGACTTCAGAGTGCAACATATGGAAAGCTCACACTGGGCATGCTCGCACACTTTGATAAATGAGGCATATGTCAGACAACATGCCATGGAAAGGCTGAACTGGGCATGCTCACACACTTAGGCCATATCTCCATTTAGCAGTTTGCCACACATATCTGGTATTTGTACGTGTCAGTCCAGGAACCAACCACAACACAGCAATCAGCCCAGTGCACACAGTAAATGACTACAGAGACATAAGTGATATAGTGGATCGCCGTCATATGCAAACATCTTCCACAGATACACAAGTTGGTCATAGGAACAGGGAATGCTATGGCAATAAAGACCTGCAAACAGTAGAACAGCACAACAAATATTGTGCATCCGGCAATTGAACATATGGGTGTAGAGGTCAATACTAGGCTTGTTGCCCTAGGGAATGACAGCTCAGCCAGAGTGTGCTTGGCATCTGCATCCCCAGGACAGTAGGCTACTGTGCCACTATAAAGTAGGTCACAGAAGGCAACTTGTGAGGCTAGTGAGCTGTGCCTCTGTCAAGCAGGGGCACCGTGGAGGTCCCAGGGATTGAATGTGCTAAGCCACAGCCATGTTGTCGGTGTGTGCTGTGAGAGGGTTGCTGAGGATCTCTGACAGTAGGTGTCCATCAATAACAGACTGAGGGGAGCCCTATCTGCATTCTCTGGACGATTCCACTGTCAACACTGTTTTGTAATGAGTATGTGTGAATGAAGTGCCGTGCCGGAACTGTTCACAGATGTCCTCCCTCTGTGGGCTACAGCTCTGCAATGTATTAGGTTACTCTGTCTGTTGTACGGCACATATATGGCTGGTGTACAGCTGACAGGTGTCTTGTTGTGGAGCAGTCATGGGTATATGTGGGATAGCATGACCAATGCAAACCGTACACATGCTCATAGAATGCAATTGTCAAGGATTATGCTGAGTGGCCAGTATAGTCCCCCAGCATGGGTCCTCTGAAGTCGTCCACCCCAGTCTACACAAGTGTAGAGTCTGCTTGTGCTAAATACAGTTCATGTGCAGTGACAAACTTGCCTGGGGGTGGAGATGGGATATGGATGTCCAGGGAAAGGTGAGTATGGTCAGATATCAACAATGGTGGTCTACCTCTGGTGTGGAACAGTGAGTACCCACGTTGCAGATGGACAGGTGCAATATGTATTCCCCCAGGTGGCTGTGGTGTGTGGTTCTGCCATAGCACATGGACCCACAAATTGTAGTGGCTGTAGGGTAAAGTGGTAGAGGCCTGAGTAGTTCTCACACACAATATGCCTGTACCTGATGTTAACAACTGGAATGGTGTATGTGAACACCTGCATATCCTGGCACTGTTCCCAGGGAAGCTAAGTGTGTGTCCTGGATGTGGGTGTGGTGTTCTGGACTGGTTGTGTTGTGTGTTACAGGTCCTGTGGTCCCAAAGCATGGTATAGAACATAACCTGCCAGTGCAATGTTGATATCTGACCCTGACGTAGGTGGCTGCAAATGCATATATATGCTATCCCCCACCTGACAGGTCGTACTACATGTACATACCTCTGTAGAAATAAAGATGTCAGCACCCTATAAATACTACAGGTGCAGAACAGATGCCCAGTAATTCGGATAGTGCGCTCTGCTAATGTGTCTCCCTCAAGTGTCATAATATAGTTAGGTAGGGGTTCGAATCCTGCAAATGCTCAGTGTGTGTGTGGGTGGGTGAGTGGGGTTTGTGTGTGTGAGAGGGAAATGTCCCTTTTGCCAACTAGGAGAATACACTACAGGATGCACATTCCCCTTTCTAAACACTGATGATGTCAGCACCCTATAAGTACAGCAGGAGAAGGGAAACCTCCCAGTAATGCGAATAGCGCACTCTGCTAATGCGTCCGTCTCGAGTGTCATAACATAGTTAGGTAGGGGTTTGAATCCTATACATGCTCAGTGTGTGTGGAGGGGGTTAGTGTGTGTTCAAGACTGTTTGAAAGAAGTATCCCTTTTGCCAACTAGGAAAATACACTACAGGATGCACATTCCCCTTTCTAAACACTGATGATGTCAGCACCCCATAAGTACAGCAGGAGAAGAGAAACCTCCCAGTAATGCGAATAGCGCGCTCCGCTAATGTGTCCCTCTCGAGTGTCATAACATAGTTAGGTAGTGGTTTGAATGCTGCAAATGGCAAGTGTGTGTGTTTGGATGAGGGGGGTTAGTGTGTGTGCAATTTTGTGTGAGGGAAATGTGCCTTTGGCAACTGGGAGAACACACTACAGGATGCACATTCCCCTTTCTAAACACTGATGATGTCAGCACCCTATAGGTACAGCAGGAGAAGGAAAGCCTCCTAGCAATGCGAATAGCGCACTCTGCTAATGCGTCTCTCCCGAGTGTCATAATATAGTTAGGTAGGAGTTTGAAACCTGTAAATGGCATGTGTGTGTGTTTGGATGTGGGGACTCTGTGTGTGTGCAATTCTGTATGAAAAACATGTGCTTTTTTGAAATCAGGGGATCACACTACATGATGCACATTACCCTTTCCAAACAGTGATGATGACAGCACCCTATACATACAGCTTGAGAAGAGACATCTGCTAGTACTCAGAATAGCGCAATCTGCTACAGTGTCACTCTCAAGTGCCATAACATGTTTAGGTAGGGGTTTGAAACCTGCAAATGGCAAATGTGTGTGTGTTTGGATTTGGGGAGTTTGTGTGTGTGCATTTCCGTATGAAAAACATGTTAGTTTTGGCAATCAGGAGATCACACTACCTGATGCACATTACCCTTTCAAAATACTGATGTTGTCAGCACCCTATAATTACAGCCAGAGAAGAGGAACTATTTAGTAATCCGAATAGTGCACTTTGCTAATGCGTCTCTCTCACGTGTCGCGACTTAGTTAGGTAGGGGAATAAATCCTGCAAATGGCAAGTGTGTGTGTGGGGGTAGTAGGGTGTGTGTAAATGCAAGTGTGAGAGAACAGATCCTTTTGGCAAATACTACAATACACCAGATGCTGCATATTCCCCCAGTAAACACAGGGGATGTCACCACACTGTCAGCACAGCCAAACAGGGCTAGTTGGCTAGTAATGCCAATAGTGCGCTCTGCTACTGTGTCTATTACCATTGTCAGAGTACAGATAGGTATGTTTTGGTAACCCACAACTGCCACGTGTGGTTGTGTCACACAGTATGACCTTGTATGGGTCTTTGTACATAACAATGCATGCCATTGCCTAAACCAGCAATGGCATTGCACACATGATGTATGTGTGTGACACATACACATAAATACCTGTGACCTGCAGTAGTTACCATGTCTGACACATGCCTCGAGTGGATAAATGGTATTTGCAATGTATACCAATATGACTGTGTCTTACTGTGCAGGGTCCGCACGCGTTATGTGTCTATACAGTGTGGGTGTATATGGTAAAATACCTACAGCAGGGGATACACATCTGGTCTGGGCCATATAGTGTACATGTAGTCGATGTACAGGTGCTGCATGTTCCCACCTGTTGTGGTAGTGGTAACATGTCATTCCACTGCAATTCAGTGACCACATGCTGTGAACCCTTCAACTAGTGTGTTGTAGCTACAGTAATGCTCACGCACAATGTTTGGCTGGATGCAGTCCGGCCATATAAACACAGTTCTTGAGACTGTCATATTGCCAGTGTTGTTATGGAGGATAGGTGGTCTTCCTGTGTATGGGAGAGTTGTGTGTGCCAGGCTATGAACCAGATGGCAGTCCGACACACTGTTAGCTGCACATGATTAGGCCCTGATGCTTTGTGCTGTGCCAACAACCTGGATGTGTGTGTATCTGTGGTACCTTGGGATACCACCCCCCTGTCCATGTGTGTTACATGTGTAGGGGACGACAGGCATGGTATGGGGCATAACCTGTCAGTGATGGGTAACACCTGTGAGCCATGAATCAGGAATCTGGTACTGCACAGAAATTGCAGTTCACCGTGCTGAGGACATTGTCCGGTGCATGCATCTTCCGGTGTACACTGCTGTTGTTGTGTAGCAGCACTGTTAGTGTCCTAACCTGTGTGATACCCATGGAGGTGGCTATGTAAACCGTGTCCTGCAGTATGTGTGTACCAAGGAGCTTTGCCATTATACATCGGGCCATGGGTGTCACGTGCAAGATGACCCTTGCACATCATTGTGGCTTCCCTAGCATGTAAGCACACGTTGACAGCCAGCGGATACCCTATGAATGACATTGGAGACTGAGCATAATGTAGACATACAACACCCTTCCCACATATAGTGGTAGCATACCTGGTGAGGGTATGTTGGCAACCAAGATTAGGCTCATACTGGCCTGTGCCACATGCTGAGAGATCCATTCTATGTTCCCTATCATGTAGTCCAGGGAGGTATGTCTCAGGTCAGCCATACTGGCATGGTCAATGAGTGAGTCATATGTGTCCATGCCTCTGACTGACCTGTATGCATGTGTTCTGTGGTGGACCATAGTGCCCCTGAGGCATATCACTGTGACCTTCACCAGATACAGCCTGTTGAGCGGGACCCCAGTGCAGCACCCAAGACAGGTACCTGACACATCTGTAGCAGGTGTGTTGTGTAGCCCTACAGGCTGTGAGTGTGTGGCACAGGGGATGTGTGTGCCATGTGTGGCATGTGCTCTGTTCAGATGGAACATATGCCTGTGTGCCAGCTGCGGAGGTGTGTGTTGCTCAGGCAGGATGCTATTCTGAGTCCCCACGTATGCCCCAGTGTGTTCAGCATGCTGTCAGTGCGTGTCAATGTCTGACTTGTATTGTAGTCACTGTAATATATTTTATTTATTTATTTATTTATCCTACATTTGTTGACCGGGATAGTCCGACTGGATGCATGTCCATTTCCAGGGGCCGGGAGAAAAGCTACAAGGGTAAGCAGATACAGCATTACATAATACCAGCATTACATATTACAAACAGATTATTTACAGAGATTATATAGGTAAGCAAGTTAAACATGTTCCACAGGTTAATGTTAGTCCTGAGCACAAGTCAGGATTAAATTAAATTACACAGTAAACTGGTTAACAGATTTTACACATGCGAGTTAGCCAGGCTTGATACATTGACATAGCCAGTTAAGTGACAAATGCTGTTTGAGTCTAGTGTTAAATTGACCTAAGGTGGAAAGTAAGGTAATATCAGCTGGAAGTGAGTTCCAGGATCTACTTACAGAGCTTGCAAAGAGAAAATCACCGGCTGTGTTATTAAATTTGCTAGTCTGAATTAGTAGTTTGTTAGAGGATCGAAGCGGTCTAGGATTGTTATAGGGGGTGATAATATTTGAAGTGCAGGAGTATTGTCTGGATTATAGAGGATTTTATAGGTCATAATCGGTTGGTTATACTGTATTAGGCTGGGTATTTTAAGCTAACCAAGCTGATTTAGATTGATGCAATGATGTGTCCTAAAAGGCAGCCCAGTGGCAAACCTGGCAATGTGGTTGTAGCAAATTGAGTATTTGTTAAGGACAGTCTTGTTCATATTCGAGAGTAGAGGGGATGCTTACAGAAGGGTTGAAAGAAGGTGTGAGCAAGCTATGGCACCTTTAGCTGGAGGGGTTAGGAAGGCTTTTATTCTGTAAAGTGATCCTAGTTTTTTATTGATGGCTTTGATAATTTGGTTAACATGTAGGTCACAGTTGAGATTATTGTCTATGATGACACCTAATAGTTTAGTAGATGGGTCAGGGGAGATTATTGTGCCATCAGTTGATGTTATGGTAAAGGTGAAAGCGGTAGACCTACGTGTTGGTGAAATAACAGCAGTTTAGTTTATTTGGGATTTAGGATCAGATGATGTTCAGAAAGCCAGTTTTCTATTGTATTAAAGGTGGTCTGGGTAGCTGACCATAACTGTACTGCAGATGTGGCTGAGCAGATCAGAGTAGAGTCTTCAGCATATTGGATACAGCTGACTTTTGGGATGACAGTATAAAGGTCATTAATGAAGATGGAGAACAGCAAGGGCCCTAGTATAGAGCCTTGTGGTACTCTGAGGGTGTTAGGTAGAAGGTTAGAGAGTTTGTTCTGCCAGAGGCCAGCCTCCTGTCGACCATGCAGGTAGAATTGAAACCATTGGAAGGCTCCAGTATCTAGACAGAATGTTTGCAGGGTGTGGATTACAAGTTGGTGATCAACCATATCGTATGCCTTGGAAAGATCCAAAAAGAGGGCTGAGGATATATAATTAGTCATTACGAAAAACAACAAGAGAATGAGATACTTATCAGCAACAACAAGAACAAGCAGTGAGTCCCAGCTCTACTTTCCAAAATTATAAAATTTATTCAGCTCAAATGAATCTCTCTAGCGCCTCGGCCGACAGCCTTTGTAGAGTAACTCTACAAAGGCTGTTGGCCGAGGCGCTAGAGAGATTCGTTTGAGCTGAATAAATTTTATAATTTTGGAAAGTAGAGCTGGGACTCACTGCTTGTTCTTGTTGTTGCTGATATATAATTAGTGTTGCAAGTATGGTTTATGGTGTTAGTAAAGGCTAGGAGGCTCTGAAGTAGTGCTGTGATGAGGACGGAAGCCATGCTGAGTGTCTGCCATAAGGAGATTTTGTGATTAAGTGGTGCATGAATTGTCTATGAATAAAGTTTCCATAATCTTTGCAAGTGGAGAGAGTATAGCTATTGGCCTATAATTGGATAATTCAGTAGAGCTGCCTCCTTTGTGAAGTGGGATTACATAGGATATTTTCCAGATGGTGGGAAATTTAGATTCTACCATGGTTCGTTTGATTAGTTTTGAGACTGGGTAAGCAATAGCATCATCTGATTTTTGTAGGTACTCGGCAGGGAGTTGATCAGCAGAAAGTGTAGTGGATTTCACTTTTTCAATCAAGGTACGGAGAAGTGAAGTGGTGACTGGTTGGCAGCTGAATGCAAGTAGGTTTCTAGGGGTGCTACTTTCAGGACCAGGGGAGCTAGGAGGTAGATGGCTAGCTAGGGCTTGAAATGTCTCAGTAAAGAATTGGTCAAAACTATCAGAAACATCTTCAGGGGTTTTATCAATAGTAGCAGCAGGGATTGGGGTTGAAGTTTGTCCAGGATGTAGTATATATGACATGCCACCTGACAGGGTATGGCATTACTGGGTTCAGAGGGCTCAGTCCCCAGATTGGCTGTGTGGTGGCATCCCACACATGTGTTGTATGTTCCTGGCCAAGGGTGATGGCTGACTGCATACATGTGGCAGCTGTGACATTGCCACATGACTCACATAAACCACAACTGGACCATAGAGGTGATTCACAGGTTACCTTTGCACATGCTACCCTAGTAGTGTGATTGCCATGGTGAGTACCAACACATAGGGCCAATGGGGAACAACATACTGAAGGTGTGTATGTGTGGGTGTACCGCTATTGTTTCATAGCACTGGCATATATGACTGCACACATGGGTAAATGCCAGGTAAGACATGTGCAATGTGTCACAGGCAACATACATGCATACAGGACAGACAGTGACGTTCTGTCATGTGTAAAGTTGACATACGTATCGTACGCTATGCAGATGTCACTAGGAGTCTACAGAAGCACTGTAACTATGCATTGCAGGTGTAAGCAGTGTTCCAGGGAACCCCAAGCGAACATGCATGCAAACAAAGCTACAGTAAGCAGGGCTGGAAGTAGTGCATTGTACAACAAAGAAGGGGTAACAATAAGAGTAAGTAACAATGCAAATATGTAGGCACTATCAACATGTACCCAGGAATACACAGCGCAGATGCCCATGGTAGAACTGATATTATGTCATAGTTATTTGTGATTTGGATTACATTGGTACTGCACACATATCTACATGCGCAAACATCCACATTGCATAGTCGTTGTGGGCAACTTGACACCATTACTGTACATGTCCACCATTGCATATCACTACTTGCATTAGCTTCCCCCCTGTGCTACCCATGTATGCGGCTATCTGTTGACAACCTTACCACCGGCATGCAATTATGTGCAGCTGTTACACTTTGGTATGTACTATGTGTGCAGATAATTCAGGACATTCATACAGTTACTGCAGCAGGCATGCTGGGATATACACACAGTCATAGCAGCACACTGTACTGTTACCAACATGATACTACTAATACACTTCTATGTAGTCACCCTGTGCATCAGCAATGTGTTTACCTGTTCCCGCAATGATGTTGGAGATTTCAGGAGGTGGCACAGTGTCATCATATGCACAGGGTGTGAATTAGGTATGCCTGAGTCAGCCACTGATACCACCAATTGACATGTGTGTGTATGTGTGTTGGTGAGGGGCAGCAGTACAGGGTGGGGCAGTGTTGGTGCAGTGTGTGTGTGTATGTGGTCACCCTAGGTGTTAACATTTCGCATGTGTGTATGCACGCACACAGTTCCACCTCATGGCTGCCATATACAGGGGTTTGTGGACAGCCACAGACTGCACCTGGCAGGTCATACAGATCAGTGTCTGTGGGCACGGACACGGAACCTGTGCCTGGCAAGGGTGCTACGGACCGTATCCAGTACTAAGCCAGACTGGGTACTGTCATCAGAAGCGGGAGTGTTTTGACTGGACACAGGTCCCTGTTGGGACTGTCCAGAGCCATGGTCACGTGGTCTCCTGGGGCGTTCCGATGACAGCACAGACCCAGCATTGCTGGGGCTGCTGCTGGCACTATGGGGGCATGCGCGAGCCTGTTGTCGTCCACGCCGACTGCCAGCTGCTGCTGTTGCCGGCATACGGCCACGTTGACGCCGCAAATGCCCACCATTGCCCTGGCTCATGGACATTTGGTTGTGGAACTGCTGTAATATGTCCCCACAATATCTGTCTATGACATTGGTGAAATTACGGATAGCAACCGCAATGTCACACATACTGTCTGTCATGGCTGTGTGACATGCTCTCAGCTCCCTCAGACCCTGTCTGGTGTACCTTTCCATATGCGACTGTGCCTGCATGACAGTCCGAAACATAGCTGAGGTTGACAGACCTCTTTGGGCACGTTGGCCAGAGGCAGTATGCCCACGGATGCTCCCACGAGAACCCATGGGCAACTGTCTGTGTGGTACCATCGGAGGACCCTGCCCATGGCTGCTGTGTGGGGATGCATGTGCCACAGGTACCACATTACCCTGGTCTATGCCCACTGTATCCTGTCCATCACCTAGGGACAATGGTGACAAAGGATGTACTGGCAGGATGACTGTGCGCAATGATGGGGTTGACAGCTGTGTACTGTCAATTGGCTGACCAATGGCGGACCCTGACACACCTTCCTGTACCATTACACAAATATCATCATTACCAGTACCCGTGGCACAAGATTCAGGTTCCCTGCTGCAGGTCACCCGAGCAGCACCAGAACCTGTGGGAGGAAGACAGGAAACACAGTTTACAGTCTCCTGACATTGTTACCAGTGATGCACTTCTGCACACATGCACACATGCACACATGGACACATGCACACATGTACACAGGCACACATGCACACATGGACACAGGCACACATGCAGACATGCACACGTGGACACATGCACACAGGCACACATGCACACATGCACACATGCACACAGGCACACATGCACACATGCACACATGCAGACATGCACACGTGGACACATGCACACATGCACACATGCACACGTGGTCACGTGTACACATGCACACATGCACACATGCACACATGCACACATGCACACGTGGACACAGGCACACATGCACACATGCACACGTGGACACAGGCACACCTGCACATATGCACACATGCACACATGGGCACAGGCACACCTGTACACATGCACACATGCACACCCCGCAGTATACACACAGAGCACTACTGAGTTACACTACTGTTACTAGCATTATCAGGACTATTATAGGTTATGTTAAACACACTCACCAGCATGGATGGCCTGCCTTGCTGTAACCCCAGAGGGACCTGCAGAAATGATGAGATTAATGTCAGTGGGCACAACTGTGCCAATGATATTGCATATGATACAGTGTACAGAACAGTCAAGTGTGCATATGGCATATTACCTGCACGCTCCATGTCGTGCTGCTGTGTGGATCCAGCCTCCATCATGATGCAGGTGTACTGCTGTTGCTGTTCCGGGGCTGGAGCCACAACACTTAGGAGTAGCCCCTCCAGTCTGGTGAGGGGGAGGGGGTGTAGCCACCCCACCTCCTGTGGCAACCTGTTGCCTGTGGATATCTGATGCACGCCGACGGACACTTCGGATTAAGTCACTGCAGTGATGTCGTACCTGCTCATATGTCCTGTTATGAGTGCCAATATCATTTACCCTACGGACAAGGTCTTGCCACAGTGCAGCCCTCTCCTGCTGATTCTGACTGGTGTGGGAAAACAGGATGTCATACTCCCGCACCAGGCTCTGGTGGATCTCCTCGTCTTCCGCTGCAGAGTAGGCGGGATTACGCTGACGCATCATCTCCCTGGAAGAGAACACAAACAGGATATCAGCAGACTATGTCAGCAATATATGGCACACATACTATACATGATACTCATGTGTAGTGATATACTACTACTCCCATATGTTGCATGTGTGTGTCGTGGTGGATACACAGGTACATGGCCAGATATCAGTGCTCAGCCAACACCTGTGCAACAATACCTGCCACATTCCACACAACATAGTAGCATGCCCCATCGGTCAGCACACACTGACAGGTCCAATGCACAACCTCACTCTGGGGTTCATCCCAAGGTACTGTATGTGGGACGCCATCCACTACTGTGATGTGGACAGAAGTTACTCGGCCTGGATATACATATCCCACCACCACCACCAGCACAGTAGACTACTTTGATATGTATGTGATTAGACAGTTATTCACTTGCTGGGACTGAGATGGTATCCATGCAGCACACTGGGCCAGTGGAAGCCACAACCCACACTGTTGACCCCTTTGCAAATGCTTACCACGGACATGCCACAGATTGCATGGAACTTGCACACACATTTCTAACCCAGACCCTATGCACAAAGGTTAGGCATCCTGTCCGGTGGACCCCAGACAGAGGCAGATTGTATAACAATAGCAGGAGGCTACTGCAGGACAGAGCACATTCACATTAAGTGAAGGCATCTGTGGTCAGCACTGGTACTACACTACAGTCTGTCATAACAACAGCCACGGCCTACTCTGGGAGGGAAATGGCCACAAACACTATGGATGACCACAAGGCCTTCATCAGTTATGTTACACATATGAACCACATGCCTCAGATGTGCTCTGTGTTACTACACACCTACTTAACATTCACCAAACACACGGATATTGGCAACAGTCTTGCAGACAGGTTCGGTGCACGTATCCCCCCTCCTTCTCCCCCACCAGTTGAAATATTTATCACAGCTGTATGTAACCTCCCTATCATCTCACATGTCCAGGTGAAGGCCGCCCTCAGCAGAGCAGAACACACAGCATCACTGTGACCTCATGGTATCCCTGGATGTGTGCTACCTGCACTCCAAGAGGACATACAACCGCATATAACACTGATAAGTTATCTTGGCCATACTACAGGATATGTACCTGGACAGTGGCATACAGCGACAGTGGTCCCACACCACTAAGGAGGCACCTCGACTGACCCTGGGAACTACCACATCATATGCATAACCGGCCTGGTCTGCTAAGCTATGGAATTATGCAGTATGGGATGCATATGCAGTGATATCGGGTACCTGCAGACACTTGTTCACAGCCAGTGTGCCTTTGTGATGGGCTGATCCTGCCTTTTGAACCTGGCTGACCTTTCAAAGCAGTCACTACAGCCATTGCTGAGGGCAACGCACAGACAACTGCTGCCAGGATCATGGCCTAAGACTGATTGACATGTAATGTATGGTCATCCCCTTTTGGTGGAACTACGTACACACAACATATCACATGGACATACCTAAAGATACAGACCTATGACACATTTGGAGGGTTCACAGTATGCACACTATTAACCTGCTACTTTTCATTACCTGTGTTTGTCGCAGCTGGTTGCGTTACCACTGCTTCTGATTGCTGCTGCTACTGTCACTGCTGACAGCTGAGAGTCACAGAGTCACAGTGTGTAGGTTTTTTTTTTCTCTCTCTCTCTCTCTCTCTCTCTCTCTCTCAGTTTTCTCTCTCCCTCTGTCTGCTTCCAGACAGTGCAATAAATGTATTGCATGTGTGGATTGTTAGTACTGGATGCTTTTGTAGGCATCTGCATAGGTCCATGTGATGGCCTCTGCACCAATTGTAAGCCAGCATTTGCAAATTGCATACAGCCAGTTGTGTGCTGATTGCAGTTCTCACTGTGATTTCAGGTCAGTGCTATAAAAGGGTATGTGGGATAGGCATTGCCCTTTCAGATTGTAAGGGTGGGGACCATGCTGGTATGCTGTGGACACTGTTCTGTGAGTGTAAAGGTTAGTATCTCTCTCATGATTCAGGCTGTGTTGTAGATTCACATTTCCCCATTATTCTCTCCTGTTCCCTGTAGTAAGTGTGTATGCACAGTGACACCTACAACTATATATAGATATATATTTATATATATATATGTACATATACATACATTTATATATGTACTTTAACTGACATTATTACCTACAAGCTAACAACTAGCATGGCTGTTTCTGTTCACACACTACTATTATGGGAATCCAGTAGTTTTGACAGTAATTCTACATGACATGCTTTGGGTACTACACATCCTATATTCCCTTTACATTCATCCCTACTATTACATGTTATATTTATTTTAGCACAATGTTCTTGTATAAGAGTCATGGCTTAGTGATAGGTCATACAGACTAGTGTTTCCAAGGTCCTGGGTTCGGGACTGACAGTGGGATTTTATTTTGCTTTTGAACTGAGTACAGGACCTGTCAATCAAAGTGACTAAGGCACTTTTAAGCAGTTGTAACCGGGTTAGCGCTGGTTTGCATGGAGCTTACGCATGCGCACTGGCGGTTATCTCCGTGCACACACGCGCACACCCGCTTACAACCGCTTACCAGTGCTTACTCTGGCGCACACCCGCGCTATTTTCTTTGAAAGAAATGAAAATGGGGAGCCAGGAAAGTGGTGAAAAAGGGGTCACAAAGAGGGTAAGACAGTAGGGAAACTAGCTTGGGATTTGCAGGAGGGATGTAGGTAAGGCCCATAGCTGCCCATTTCTACATCAGCAATAGCTGTGCATATGAATGTAATTTGGTGTGACATTTGAAACCATCCACCCCTGAGAGAGGTGTCAGGACAACAATAATACTTGTTGTACAGCCAATTGTAATTGATAGATTCCATGTCCAGCAGACATGTGTGCAGAATGGGAAGCTATGTATAGGGCGTAATTTTTTTGTGGGTAGAGTGCCCTTTTTTTTTTTTTTTTTTTCAGGTGAGAGTGGTATGTCAGGTGAAGGAAGTCAGTACAGCTGGGGAGGTAGGTTGGGTAGGTAAACAGACAAGACAAACAAGATGCATACAGGGGCGGTGTATGACATGTGTGAGGGGGTTACACAATTGACGGGGACGGAGGTTTGGCTATCCAGAGCCCATGAGCCCACAGATGGCAACAGTGGAACTGATATCCCCACCCATAGGCAGTTGCCACTGTTCCTTCACTGCCCAGGATGGGGCTGTGCTGGGGGCTGTGTAGGCCGGGCAACAGGCATGCCCGTAAGTTGTGCCACCCGTGCCTCAAGCTGGCGTAGGGGCTCGAGAACAGAGTCCCGAATCTCCCTACGCACCACAGTCTGGATGCTACGGAGGGTGAGTGGTGGTTCTCCTCCAGCCACACTTGCAGAGGGGGGGTGAGCCCCATCCCCAGCAGTGCTTCCACCCGCAGGTGGCACAGGGCCACCGGAGGAGGGTCCAAACTCGGCACTAGTGCCAGGTGCACTCGCCAGCTGAGGTGGGAGAGGTGGGTCCACTGGAACCCGCCTTCCCTGTCATCCTATGTTTTGCATTATGTCATGACAGTTTGGGTTAGTGATATATAATACCATTCACAATTAGTTGTAACAGCATGCATTAGTATTCCCATTAACCAAACACCCAGATATTCACACCATTGAACAGCGTGCATAACACATGCATAATTTGAACAGCAATACACAGTCCAACAACATGCAGGGTTAATTGATGGCAACAGGCCATCAGGTTTGGATGTATGAACAGGGCAGATGCATCAACGGACATGCAAATATATATGACCCAACAGGACAAATGCCCAGGGGTGTTAATTGTGATTGCACATACCATTTTCACGTGGAATGGGTTATATGTGGTTATAGGGTGGGGTGAAGAAAATAATATTAACACCTTCAAATACCAATACATATGCTGTACATTTCTAATAGCTACAGATATATACACACTACTGTTCTAACTACAGTTTCCTATATGATAACTATTTCAACTTGGTGAATGGACTGTTACTGCAACATCAATATACATTTTATTGTTCTTCATACACATTCATATCTAGCTTTGTTCAGCTACATCATCCTGCTACATTTGCTTTATATAGCTGTAGACAAGTGTGGATGTTTGGTATATCAGACAATCATCCTATCTGCATATTGCAGACTGAGAGCAACATATCCAGATTTTGGGATACACATTCCAGATGCAGCAACACTTTGAACAGATTTCGCTGTTTGGTTTTGATTCTCACATGCATTTCATTCTGTCTTGACTGCAGTATACTTTATTCAGGGGTTATTACTGCTGTATTGCTGGATTCATGACACTTTCTCACACTCTCTCACTTGCTTTCATTTTACTATTCAGGATGGTACTTACTTCTAGGCTTTATTGACATGTTTTACCTGTAGTTATTACAATCCTTTCCAGCAGTCTCACTTCTGTCATGTTTCAGTATTTCAACAGGGATATATTTCACACATGTGATTTCATCATCTTCTGCAGCTATACTTTTCAGCCTGCTGCAGGTTGTGTACTATTTTCTTACAGGTGGGGCATTTTTATTTCAGAATTTATTTCAGACATTTTCATTTTTCTGTTTGGCTTACAGGCTGCAACACACTTTTGTAATCAAGCAATACTTGCAGACACTTTCACACTATTACTTGCACATTAAATTCCTTAGTGACTACACTGCACTCTTTTGCTGACTGTCATACTTTTATATTTCTTTACAGTTACTGGTAGTGGATTACTGACCTGCCTGGTGGCAACCGCATTCAGCCTATCGCCATAGGCTCTGTGGTTCGCAGAATGGACACCTGCAGCTGTAATATAAATGAAGTAATATTGGAATACACATCTCCATAATATCAGCTAGTTTAATTTCTTACATACATAATTAAATGTAACTTACTCAGTAGTGGGGCGTTGAGCATTTGCCGGGCCTCCTGGATCCAAAGGTTCAGTTGGTCCTGCTTGCTTCTCTACAGGTCCGCATGGTGGTGACGAACCTGCTCACCAGTCCTTAGAATCCCTGTGTCACTGGTGAGATCATGAGCCAACCGGTCCCACGCCTCAGCCCTGTATGCTCCCCAGAGGACCTTGCCCTGCATGAGTTGGGCATCATGATTGTGGACTAGGAGCCAGACCATGTACCTGGACTCCTCAACGCCCCACCTCTGTGCTTGAAAGCAACTACCCTCTCCTACTCCTGTCATTCTGCCTGCAGTTCAGTTCTACAATCGTTTATGCTGTGTATTCCCGCCTATGGGGCTTATATAGTCCATTTTTCCCGCACATATCTGTGATTGGCCATTTTGGAATTGTATCAACTTCAGTAAACCTGCATTGTCATGCTCCAGTTTGTATTCATTCCTATATATTAGCTATTATTGCATTTATAGGTACTGCTTGTCATGGCTTAGTGGTTTGGTACCTTGACTGTGGTGTATAGTATCCTGGGTTCTAACCTGGCCGCTACTTTTTATTTTTTATGACTGTCTAGACATGCTGAGGGGTGTGTCTGTGTAAAGGCAGTTTTGATACGGCTTGCTCAACGTTGCCCGTCGGTTACCTTGTTTGCTCGGTCCGCAGCTCCGTGCAAATGGGGTACGCCGGTTTAAGCCTCATTTGACTATCAGCATGCATATTACGCTCAGCTCAGTTAGGGGCACATAGCTTTAGCGTGTTAAACCACTGCTCAGCTACGGGCACTCATTTTGCACCAGTTAAACCACTGCTCACCTAAGGGCAGATGCACTCACCCTGTTAAACTGTAGCTCAGCTATGGGCACATCTGGCATTTTTTATTGCTTTGTTACCTCACATTTCTTCAATATAAATGGGCTATTTCGTTACATTTTACATAAAATGTGATTTTATGTGTACATATTTGTCAGGGACTTGTTTCATGCTTATTTTGCTGAAAATAAAAATTGGTGTTGTGGGGGCTCGACCCATGAATGCCTGCTCTTCAGCCAACATCTCTACTGCTACGCTATTGCTTCTTGGCTTGCTTTGCATATTTAGTTCTTATATGCTTTCCCACTGACTGCTAACTGTAGCTGTGCTACGGGCATGCCCGCGCAAACGAGCGCACTCACGGTTAAACATCTTTACAATTTAAAAAATAATTATGAGATGTTCATTTGTACATTTTATGTTTGTAGTCTGTGGGAGCATGTGTTGTGTTGTGTTTATTCACATTTCCGTGGACTCTGTCGTGGGTGTTTACTTTGGGCAATTTTCCTCTTCTGGGGGCGTGTCCGCTTACAGGGCTTGTCCTATGGACACGCCCCCTACTGTCTTACACAGACCGTGTTAGCCTTAGGTGTAATTCAGCATGCTCTCATGAATATGCAGAGCATGCTGACATCACTCCGTTTAACTGCAGCCTCCGTGTATGAGTTATAACTCTTACACGGAGGCTTCGTGAATCCTGCCCACTAACTTTATTACTAATGCTGCAGTACACGTAAACAACGTATTACTGGAAGGCTAAGGAAACTTGGTGTGTGACCTACCTGCAGTTAGAACATACTGGAGCTTAATGATGCAGAAGCTTAGAAAGGATGGAGGAGCATTAAGTCCTTACTGACAGCTAAGTTTATAGTTACTGTGTCCTGACTAGAATGCTGTCTAATGTTAATATTGATACTCTCTTGTCATGAATAAAATACAGGTGCCAAAACATAGAACACGGTAGTAATAACAGCTACTGTAAATGTTCTAAAATAGTCACCAGTTTAAATTCAGAGGTAAATTTATCATAAATCATGCATTGGCAGATGAAGAAAACCACTCTTCAGTATACCTTATTTATGTTCACTGTTAGTGGTTAAAAGAAAAAGCTAGGTACTATAGTATCTCATAAAACCAATATCCAGGTTCAAATCACTGAGAGCCAGTTTGAACAATCAGATTAACTTAACCTCTGCTGTTCTTCTCTACAAAGGTGTACAGAAATGACTTTTAAGAACTATAACTGTTATGTCTGATACAGAATTATCAGACTGGGAAAGTGTGCTGATGGCTTGTCAGTCATTTTATTTGTAACCATGTTTCTTTGGGCATTCATCCTACTTCTGAGTAGCTGACCTGTCTCTCCTACAGTATTTAATCTGTCTCTGGTCTTTTGCTGCATCTGATTAGATATAACACAATTTTGGAAGTACACATAAATGAACCCTGTACTTTGAAACTCTGTTCTGTGAAATTTTGTTGGAAGCTGTACAAATCGGTTTACCTTCACTTAGTCAGGAGTCCATTGTATGATGCACCAAAGTGAGAAAGAACATCTACAAGATTTGGGAATGTCAAATTCCATTGTTGCGAATGCACACTGGCATTCGTTCATTTGAATATGGCATTCCAGGTGCAGATCGCACTATAGTGGGGATCGGGACATGTACTCTTTCCTTCACTGTAGTGCAACCTCAGAGTTAGTATATTAAAGTAGCTGGGGTTGACGGGGGCACAGCCTCCCACATGGGGGTGCAGGGGTCTTGCATGACAACGTTTGCAGACATTAGGAAATGTCTTCAAACTATAACTGTTGTACTGCAGTTCGAAAATGGTCGAATCTGGGTTTCCAGTAAACCATTTTTGACATTTAGATTCGGACACATTTTGAAATTCATCATTTGCAGTCACACAATAGAGCAATTGCACATTACATTTTCAGCTAAATGAAGGTAAACTGTACAAATCATATGATATGTTTTGCATCTTGGAAGTTTCTGCCCTGGTCTAGGTTTGCTTTTGACAACATAATTCTTTAGATATGATGATTGTTTAAATGGCAGCAGTGGGAGTGGTTGAAAAATGTCTCTCAGTGTGTCATCCTTACTGAACAATGTTTGAAGGTCCCTTATGATTTTGTACAGTTATTTATTTATTTATTTATTTTTCTAAGTTCTAGGTGATATGTTGTTGATAGCAGAACTCTGTCACAGGAGTTCCTCTCTTTACACTGAGGCAGAATAACCCTGAGTCAGCATGGTTGTTAGGATTGTTTGTTTCAGAGGTACCATACTGCAGATGGTCCACAAATTATATGTATTACATGGTTTGGCATTGCTGTGTCAATGAGAGGGGTTTTCAGCTAATAAAGAAAGGAGGAGAATTGCAATAGTATTTCAATATCCATTAAAGAGATATTGGCACTCTAAATGTTGGAACTGGCATGAAGAGTTAGAGATTGTTGTTTTGCTCAAGGTCTTCCTATTGGGTCCTTGCACATAAAATATCTGTTGTCTACAAATGTTAATACCATGTATGACACTGCCAGCCCAGCTATCTGATATTTTGTAAATAATTCTAGGTCTTTTGTGAAAATTAGTATGATTCATATGCTTGTCTTACAAATGTAAGAGAACCATACATTATGAGTATATTAAACTACGGCTGCAAAAGTGTGTGTTGAACTGTATGTTATGTACTGAGCTTCAAGAATGTAACCACAGTGTACCCTACTGGAAAAGAACAGAAATGTTTATAAACTATATACCTGTGCAAATGCATGTTTTAATAATAGAAGCTGGATCATACTGAGTTAACTTGCAAGGCTTCAAGAAAATAAGTTGAAATTAAAAGTGCTCTACAATGTGCTATAAAAAGTAGTTTCAGTGCAACAAGCAAACACAATGTCTAGAGCTAGAAGTTTCTTTGTATAGTCTTGGAGAGAAGTAATTACTAGGTCTAAATTGTAAAAGCATTTAATTGTTTTACGACTTCCAGTTCTAAGCAAACATCTGAGAGATATGTATTTTTCACAGAAAAATGTTACATTTTGTTAAGTCTCTTTTAGCCTGGGAACTGAAGGCAGGAGACAAAGAGTGATGTTATCTAGGCTAACCCAGCAGTAATGTTTTGATAATAACTTGGGAACTCTCTCACAGACTGTGCATTTTGCATCTTGTCTTGGACCTAGAAACATCCATTCAGCACTTCTGCCTGCGTGTTTCTCTGTAATTAAAATTTAGGCATAATAATTTCTCTTAAATATAGCTAGGAATATTGTAAAGATTAGTTTAGATGTTTTCTGTATTTGTTTGAGACTGTTCTGCAATGGTGTTTTAAAATATTTCCTATGATTCTGAACTCTGTAGTTACTGTGTTGTTTGAGTATTGTCTTGTTCTTTTATTATTTATTATTAAATATATTTAAAGCTTTTAATTGTGGCTGGTTTGTTTAGAGATATTTAATTTTTTAGAGTACTTGGATATGTGTGACACTGTACAGGCCACTTCTAAATAGCCTTGAAAGTCTTGGTCACACTTACCATTTGGATAATAGTAACATTACACAGTAAGATTGAGCACCCTTTAGTAAGGGCCTTAAAAGTAATTGATAAGTAGTAGCTGGTGGCAGCTGGTACTACCTTATAATCTGGGCAGAAGGGGGCATAACTAGTAAACCTGTGCCAGCCTTTCTCAGGTGTGTGTTTGTGTTTAAATCAAATCTCAAAGTGTGTGTGTATCAACTACTTGGGCAGAGACACGAAGCACTGGTTGGACAGAGAGGGTGCTGGAGGTTTTGGCAAGGCCACTCAGCTTAGATCTCAACCCTATAACTGTACCAGTGGGGAGTCTTTTTGGGGATCTGGAGAAAGAGAGAGAAACCAGCTCCCAGACTGAGTGTGATCTCTGTGCTCTTAAGGGAAATTGTACTTTACTGTGTGTGTACCTATAATCCTCCCAATGTGTATGTCCCTCACTGGTGCTAGTGATGAGGATTGAGGCTCTTTGATTACTGGGCCAGTGCAGGGGTGTCACACCATGAATCCAGTGTTACCCTGTGTACAGTTCACCTTTAGGAGCATGTGGAAAGAGCAGTGACAGCAACAATACCTGACGTCTTCAGTTATTTACTGCTTGGGGCCGTTACAGGATTTGTATTGATAAGAGGCTGGGTAATCAATGTTTGAAAAATCCTTTTTTAATTTTTTTACTCTCTCTCACCTCTCTTGAATGTTTCTTCTTGTCTTTCTGTTGTTGGGGAAGTGTCATGATATCAGTAGATGTGAACAAATCCATGTTTTTGTCTTTCAGACTCCTGTATACTTAATAGAGTGAGCTAAAATAATACAAGGTAAATGATACAAGGTTGATACTCTGTAGAACTGAAACCCATGTGGGATATATGTATACTATAATTTGCTCAAAGTAAGACGTATATATCCTCTAGGTAAACAACTCATAGTGATCTAGCAGGGAAAGACCGGAGAACAAGGTTTTTGTTTTCATATATTTTTCACCGACTGCCTGCCAACTGTTAGTGATCCACTATCAATCAATCTGTTAGTTTTAGGAGAACCATTCACAGAGGCCATCATTCTTTCAGCCTTCAATATATTTTTCTGTTAGGCACTAATCACTTACCTCGGTGCCTAAAGTGGATGGTTGCATCACCACAAGACTCTTAATATGCCTTCCACCTGCACATGAGTGCTCACTTCTCTACAAGCTTAGGAAAGTTTCTATCACCAGCTTTGTAAGCCAAGTCAATGTCCACAGCTGCAGCTGTTTAACCTGCAAATTTATTTTTGTATGAGGCAAAAAACCTGCCACTGAACCAACAGTCCCCTCTTACTGAGTAGGCAAACTAGCATTGTCCATTCACTCACTTACTCACTCTCTCTTACCTCCATTGCCTAGTTCTTCAAACACTCGAGCTACAAAACAAACTTCAGTTGCCTGGGGTATAGTCAAGGCTTTATTCCTGGATGCCACAGTGCGAGGGTCTGGACACTGTTGTCATATGTATGGACAACAAATAAGTGTCTCATTTTATTTTGTTTTTATTTTATTGCTAAACTAATAGCAAAGATTAATAGCAATCACTTTGCACAAATTTTGTGTGAACATGTGGATGGGAAATTGTAAATTTACCCCTGGGATCACTTCCATGGCTCTGCTAGACAGAGGCACAGAAAACTAACTTAAAACGGAGGCGAAAGCAAACACATTCTGACTAGGTTTATAAATGCCCTTGGACAGATAGCCTAGTACCTACCTATGAGCCTATGAACCTATGTGTTGCATACTGGCCTGACTTTAATATAAGGATGAGTTTTGTGCATTCAGTATTTTGATGTACTTATTTGTTCCTCTTATAAAGTCCATTAATTATTTTTTTGTAGAAGCTATCAATAAATTCTAAAATACAGGAAACAATGTCCTTCAGATTTATCCTACTCAACAGCCTAAATCTATGAGAGTTTACATAATCTGTGGACTTCTGGGTTAAATGGTCCTTCGATATTAACAGAGAATATATGAATTAACAAGAACACGAATACCATCTTCAATTGAACTACTGTAGTTTTCTCCCTGATTCTGTATGTAGAGCTCCTTATTTATTTTCTTACCACGCAACTGTTAGAGTAAGTACCTGTTGTTTTCTATTGCCTGAATGAGTCAAACCTACTGTTCTGCTCTGATTAGTTACATAAATAATTAATATCAATATTAACTTGAAAAATGTACAGACCCTGTAACACAACAGCTGTCATATTTATCTCAGCATCCAGTAGGTTGCAGAAATTTATCATTTTGATATGTTCATCTCTATAGTCATTTCTAATATTCGCCTCCACTGACTTATGAATGTTATTCTTTCTAGAAGAAAAAAATATGATGATTTCTGACATAGGATGTTTGTAAACAAGTACTCTTTTTTTTCTTCATGCCAGCTTCATTACTGAACCAGTGTTGCAATTTTCATTGATTTTTTGCTGCATGATTCTGCATTGATTTGCTGATGTTTTATCTTGTGAGTGCAAAAACAACTTTTTATCTTTAAGCGTATTTTAAGCATCAGCCAGTTTTAAACACTTTTACCAAACAGGATTGCCCTTTACTCAGAATACAGTCTTTTCTCTCTTTCTGTATCCATTTTTTTACAGGCTACACTTGTTCTAAAATGGTACAACACACACAAACAGATAGCAACCATATCCTATAGCTGTAATAATGTCATTTTGTGGTTATTTATGTCACACAGACAAGGGTATAAATTCCAAATTCAGTGTAGTCATTAGTCCAGAGACTTCATTTTGTAAGCAGAGAATAAAAAAAGATTACTATTGCAATAAAATATTCTGAGAAAAGAAGGAGCAAATTTATATATTTTTTATCAGCAACATAACCAGCCATGCATTTAACTCTTAAAATAAATGCATATAACACAAAATGTACTCACAGGACCAGAAGTAATAGTTCCATAAAAAATAGTATTTAAAATTTTACTTGAATTTAAAACATGGATTCAATGTGACATTTGAATTCTGCATCCACATTATATCCACTGCACTACTTTACTTAAAACAGTCAACTCCAGATCTGTTATACTTTTGTAAAATGCTCCTAAAGCAACTACATTCAATCAGAGTGCAACGATATAATAATAATAACAGTAATAATAATAATAATAATAATAATAATAATAATAATAATAATAATAATAATAATAATAGTTTTACACAGCAATTGTCTTTTGTAACAGTCTTTTATTTTCATACTGTCTAAAATGCAGCATCCAGTTTCAACGTTTACCAGATTAAAGAAAGAAAAGACAATAATAAAACAATATATTTTGTCTGGAAGGTCTGGAATAGGATATTCATCTCAATAGCTTACAAATAATGGCTACAATGATTCAATATTCAAACATGGATTTGAATAGGTGTTGAGGATTCATAATAATTTTAATGCAAGACAGAACGCACATGAGAATAATGTAACAAGCCAGGAGCACCTCTACAGCTAGAGAAATACATGTGGCATGAGCATGACAGGTTTATTAATCTACTTTGAAAATGTGCCTACTAGTGGTGTATAACTAGGACATTCCAAAAAAATATTTTAATATGCAAGAGTATGCAACCGTGTGAAAAATTACATCAGTATGACCAATAAGAACAGGGTAATGACAGCAGAATAAGGCACACAAGGAATAGGTCTGGTGTAAGCCACACCGCAAATAGACTTTATTTTTCTTTTAGCCTCTAAAAACAAGGCAGGAAAGCAAGCACAGATGGGCTAGGAATAGATAAGCAAATGACAGAGAACATGATGCTCAAATGCAAAACATAAGTAAAGATAAGGATTCACTTTTGTCTGGATATTACCATGGATAAGCTGCTTTTGCAAACATACATTTATTTAATCAACTAAAACATATCTGTGTTAAAAATATACACTTAAGAAAAAGGGGCACACCAGTTTAGCTTAAAATGTCATTCATGTTATTGATGACCACAAGCACTTTCTTTCTTCCAATCAAGAAACTCATTGATAATCTTGACTGAATGAAGTGCTCACATTTGTTAATTGACTGAATTGTGTTGCAATTTGAAACTAGACTGGTGAGGTTTCTCTTCATTTGTTCTAATTTCTGAAATATATGCATTTTACTTCCTTTTGCTTACCTTCAGTATTGATTCACTATTTATTTAATGTAATGCAATTATTAGCTAGCTGGAAGAATCTCAAATAACCTATTTTTTATGCAAAGGAGAGCATAATTTAATCTGACAAGGGGGATTTGACTAGGCCTCAAGAGGAAATGCCTTACTTTTGATCACCATATGCTATGGTTCTTTTATGTAATCTCCACAACAGGATGCTTAGGCCTATGCAGAATATATCTTTCAAAATGCATAGGCAGTTCTTTAAAATACTTGCAATTTTATACCGTGTTTTTCACATCTATTCTTTCCTAAATGGTATGTACATTTAATTCCAAAAACTATTACTTGCAGAAGATAACATTGGCTGTGAACTTTTCTATATACTCTCCTGTTAGTAAATTCAGTTTTGCTATGTCTTTCTGTCTCTCTCTGTCTCTCTCTCTCCCCCTTCCTTTTTTCTCTCTCAGAAGCTGGATTAGCAGTTTTTCAGTTCAGAATATAATTTATATATTTATTTGTTTATTGTGTTGATTGTTTGCTTTTTTTGTGCATTTTGATGACTGTGTTGACTACTGGGTTGTATCCAGTTTCAGAAGGGATTCAGGGGAATTTCACAAAATAAAACATGAAGCAATTAATTCATAAGTACACAAACAAAAACAGCAATTCAAAAGTGTTACGTTAACACAAAATGCAATATGCAATACATAGTAGGTGCTGGAATATTTTAACATAAATGTTGGAAAAAGATATACAGAATAATGGTGCATTAATGAGTGTATGGAATATAGTATACCAATGCATATATATTTTGTATGGTATGCAGAATAAGAATGAACTACAGATAACAATGGTAGGTAAAAGAGTGGATAACTCTATGCATCATGACACATTTTAATTAAACAGACAAGTTTCTTGCCCTTAAAAAGCATCTAGTATGTCTCATTTCCTTATTCAAAACAGATATCAGTGGTTACTCTGACATGAAATTTCATACATTGCACATATTCAGCAGTTTTGAATGAACAGTATTAAGTTAAAGACAGTAGATATGAAAGAGCAATGATACATGCCAAGCAATAAAGTAGATTCAAAGGTGAAAAGATGCACACAGGCATTAACAATAAAACAGGATGGATGAAGAAAGGTGGACATAAAGAAAATGTATACATTTGACTATAAGTAAGAATAGCACCTTATGATGTGACAGGAGTAGGTTTTATAAATGTAGAAAGTAAGAGGAACAGTAGGAACAGTATGACTGAGTACTCTTAATAGAATTATAAAGTTCACTAATTCATCCATTAAGCTTCTAAATAGTCTTACCAAAGTAAAAACTGTCATGTGTTTCACATAAAGTACAATATATCACACATTTGTAGTACAAGTACATCTGCTATTAACTGTGTACTTTACTCCTTTAATGGACACAAACTGTCCTCTATTAATAAAACTACACCATCTACAACTTTGTATTTATATCTGCCTGGTATACCCACATTAATACAACTAGATCTACCACAACCATGTTCTAGTATAAATTTGAATTATTCACTCTTGCCAACAAACATAGGAACATTTCCACTTTTGCTTATAATATCTGGATGCTCATAGAACACCATCCAATTGATCCTAACTAAGTTTTTTAATACCTTCACTATCAGCACTATAAGTAAACAAAAGGGAATTTGCAAAATCGTTCTTTACATTATTAACATCACTAGATATCATGATATCCAATGTACCCAACTAGAGATAGGCAGACATGGGACATACGATCCATGTATTTCTTTTTTTAACCATTTCTAAAATTTTACACACAACATTCAGCTCATAGCCTCCTTCTAAAAACATATCATCTAAAAATGGTATATTAATAAAAAAATTGTTGTCAGTAGTAATTAACGTAGGTACTCTGATAGCTTGTGCATTTATAGCATTTAAAAAATATGTGTGCTATTGACACAAATATAGTTATTAACATGAAACAGGAAAAGCATACCACATATGTGGACTTACTAGAGTCAGTTGCCATACAGCACAACACCTTACTGATAGGTGATTTTAATTATCCTAGCATCGATTGGGAAACATACATGGCCACTAACATGCTGGCTCAGAGGTTCTTGGACTTTGTCAATGCAAATGCTATAGAACAGCTAGTCAGCACACCCATAAGAGGCTCAAATGTCCTGGACATAGTACTCACTAACATGGGAGAGCATTGCAGCCCCACCATGTGATGTCTTCCCTGGCAAGATCAGACCATAAATCAGTCTTGTTTGATGTAATTGTAAGACCAGATACACCATCAAGCTCAAAAATGCTTAAGAAGTTTTTCAAAGACAAATTACCTCCTACTAAATGATGATATAATAAGTTTCAAAACCCCCACAAATGCAGATAACGCTGACTCCTGTGCAGATGTGTACACCAGTGCTTTGTATAACTACTTAAGCAGTTGTATTGAATCATCTGTACCTGACCAGATTAAAATCAGGTCTTGCCAAAAAAAAATACAAGCCAATAAACAGGCTATACAACAAGCAAAAGAAACTACTGTCCAAAAACAAAAAGGGAACTGGCTCAACAAACTAATTATGAATCACAAATTGTCTCCCTAGCTAAGGATAATCATAAGGCATTCTTTAATTATATCCAGAATCTAAAAGGGAATACCCACTTATGTGCTGAACTGGTTGTGGATGGCACCATCCATACTCAACCAGAGATAATAGCCAGCTTTGATGGCTGACAGATTTGGAGCAAACTTTACTATCTGTTCCTTCCACTCATCCCCCAAAGTATACCTGCCAATATTCCTCTGCCTATTATCTAAAGAGACCATTTTATCTCAGCAATCTCCAAGGCCAAAAACAAGGAATCAATGAGAGCAGATCATATCCCAGGTTGCCTTTTAAACAACTTAGCACATGACCTAGCAGACCCACTTGGATCCCTGTTTAACCACAGCCTGCGAACTGGCTATGTTCTACCAGAATGGAGGACAGCAACAGAAATCCCTCTGCGTAAAGAGGGACCATCAACCAACCCTGGGAATTATAGGTCCATAAGCTTGACTAACCTCATCTGCAAGGCTATGGAAAGAATCATTATGGACCTTATTAACAATAACATAGGTAATCTCCAAACTCTGTACCCAATCTAGTTCAGATTCTCTGAAGGAAGATCATGCATGTTAAACATAGTTGACGTCTTCGAGAAAGTCATCAAGGCCCTGGATTAGTGAAAGACAATGCATACCACCTATTTTGACCAAGCCAAAGCATTTGACACAATCCACCACTCAGGTATTCTAGAGAAAAACTCACCCAATTGGGAAATTATTCCCTGCATTACCAGATGGGTAGCCAACTGGCTCACCAACAAGACACATATTGCCTAAGTGGGTGATTTCACTTGTATAAAAATACCAGTCACCAGTGACATACCACAGGGTTCTGTTCTAGGCCACTTACTGTTTAGAATATATTCCTCAGAAGTCTAGACAAATCTGGATGGTGTGTGGCTAACCAGGTTCATTGATGATTGCAAATAGGGTGCAATCATTGAATCATACAATGTTAATATACTGCAGACAGGGTTAACACAGACAAATGACATGTGCCCCAAAACCACAAATTAAAGCTAAATTAAAATAATGAATTATTATTCTCTTTGGGAAGGATGACATCCCTGCTAATTACATTATAGACAGCACCCCTCCCAAGTGAAGATCCAGTGGTACATGACCTGGATACTCAGGTTGATAGCATTCTTAACTTTGACCACCATGTATCCAAAGTAGTAAGGAAATCCTTCTCTGTGACACCTCTTATAAGTAAGGACATCACATCTACAGTACATCTAAGGGTGTTATAATTCCATTATACTCAGCCCTCATCAGATCATAATAATTGAGTACAATGCTTCCCTTTGCATGTATCTCTTCAGACACCTGCAACAATTGGAGGGACCACAGAGGTTTCTCACTAAGAAAGTACAGGGTACACAAAACAAGCCTTACGTGAGAGACTGAAAGCTCTGTCACTGTATTCTGTCTCCTACAGGTGGCTAATGGGTAACCTGTGCCTGTCTTACAAGAGTCTCTGACCTGGTCTTCATGAAAATACTACACATTTATAAATCAAACTGCAAGAGGGTCACTCACTTCAGGGATCTTAATCTAGCCTCTGACATGAGCAGGTTATGCTGGAGACATGGATACATCCCCCAGAGACTGCCACTTCTAGGGAACAAGCTTTCAATTCACTTGAAATAGATTCCCTCCCTGACTCTCTTTAAATGAAACTTAGATCAATAAATGGATGACCATAATTTCACTCCTGAGGTGGTGCCCATGTCCCTCCTGGACACAGGAAGTCGGCATTAACTACCATACACCATTACCTCTGCAAACTTCACTCACCTAACCATGGACAATTTGGGGCAACTCGAGATAAACATGGCTAAGCTTGTAAGGACTCTAGGGCCATTAGCCTAATAACCTCCTATGAACCTATGCATATTTCCTATAAATTCTAGAACAGAAAGTCTGTTCATCCCTATTAAGAAGGACTTCAACATCTAAAAAATTAAGACTAGTCCTATTAATAACACTGTTGAAATGTAAAAAATCTATTCCAATGTTAAGCAAATGTTCAAAATTGTTTACAAGTTCATTTGCAAATTCACTAAGTACAACCAAAAAGAAAAGCAAATCATCAATATATTGAACATACAATAAAACATTATCAAAATACTTATATTTATAAAGCCAAGTTCTCGCCCATTCATTTAAGTTCTCTCCAATTAGCACAGATTGTAACCGCATTAGAACTTGTCACTGCTCACTTGTTCTGTTGATAATGTTTACTATCAAATATGAAAAAGTTATTGCAAAGTACAAATTCTGGTAAGGTACACAAAGTGTTGTTATCTGTATTGGTAATAGACCATACTAACCATATATATGCCCTGATTCTGTGTGTGGAATGACGACATATAAAGATGTGACATCTGCAGTAATTAACATAGGGCTATTCAATTTAGAATTCAACGTCAATATTTTTAATTTACTCAAAAAATCCCAGGAGTGTTTCATATAAGATAAGCTACCCTCGGTAGCCTTATTCAGTCTTAAATCTAAAAAAGTAGAAATCATTTCAAATTTTGAACCCAGTGTGCCAGTACAGTGGGCCTAAAAGGAGGATCCAAGTTAGTTTTATGTAACATAGGGATCCGAAAAAGCATTACATTTTAGGATACACAACCTATGTAAGATCAAATGCATAAGTATTTATTTGAAAATTATGATATAAATCCAATAATATCAAATCAATATATTGGTAGACTAACTTAATGTCTTTATCAGAAACATTAAGTATAAAAGTTACTATCGGTGAGCATTTCTGAAATGTTATCAGTATATTTCTTCTTATCCATAATAACCATACTGCCACTTTTGTAACCCTTCATGAACCTTATTTGACTCATCAATCACAACTTTTGTAAAGCTTCCCTTTCTTCATTAGATATATAAAAAAATGTTTAGACAATTGACTGAAAACACCCCATTAATATCATTCACACATATTAACTGAAAGGCATTAAAAGCAGGCAACAGTGGAGGATTAAAAATGCTACTTTTTTTTGAACATGTAGAAACCTCTTGAGTAATATCATTATTGTCTAGAATTCTAGAATGCACCATACACTGTTCATATCATTAGTTCTTCTGTTTAGTAAAAAGAGAACCCTTTTTCCAAAACTCATAATTTAATGTCAGAAAAGGCAGTACTTTTAATTCAATATCCTGTATTTTACATATTCTGAAATAGAATTCACTCTCCTTGTCCTCTGCCTTGGTGGAATAACCTTCTATGTATTGTGATCTACCTCTCACTCTGACGCTCCCATATGTTTGAATTGATATGGGCTGTCTGACTACATTACTGGGCAACCTTGAAAACCCCTACACTTTAAATAGTGGATTGAATATGTTGGACTTGATTGGTTGAACAACACAGTTATACCTGTTTGGGACATCTTCTGTTTCTTCTTGGCTGATTAGCCTGACCTCTGAGGACTTTCCACCATCTCAATAGTCTCTAAAAAGCAACTTGTACATTATCATTGTTTTCACCCCTTATATCACTAGAATGCTCTATCCTGGTGGAAATTTTGTTGGATATTTTAAGAACAGGATTCACCAATTTGTCTGCACAAGTCTTGATGTCCCTCTGTACCTTTTTAATTTCATATTTTAATTGAATTATCATGCCTATTCACAATAAAAAACACACTTTCAAAATCAGAAACATATCTTTGAAAAGTCTTTTCTGGATGCATTTTGTAATGCAGATTGGAAATCTCCCTTTGCAAATCTTCCAGTTGTTGTGCATTATGTTTGACTAAAATATGTATTAAACCACAATCAACATCATCAGAAAAGGAGCAATGTTCTTGTTACAAGTCACTTTTTTATCAATGTTATTATGAAACCAATAAAGTTTCAAGCCCATAGGTACAAATTTGTTTTTGATACAATGGGTAAAGTATAAATGGTCCCAACCAACTAATTTGAACTTGAGTACTTTTTCTTCAAACATCTTAATAAGGTCTGGTAAAAAAAGCCAAACTCGTTGAAGCCCTTGTTTCCTCCATATTGTCCAAACTAAAGTGGTTGATTGGATTAATAAATAGTTCTGAGACATCTATATCAAACTTTTTAGAACTTTCATCAAGAGCTCGTTCATTAGATGCATCCAAATTGCCATGAACTTACCCAAACTCAGCTGATGAATTCTGAATGGATCCAGGAACAGTGAATAGAAAATGTCACTTAAATTATCATGCACAAGCATACCTCCTTCTGCCATACCCATCTACAGTAAGAACAGCAAAACAAACTAACAAAACTGGTGAAAAGGTCTGCAGTATAAAAACAACATGACAAGACAAAACTACAACAAAACACACAGTTTGGCACTTTCATCCTCAAAAAAACAGACTGAATCACAATTGACAAAACTGCAACAGGGCAACAAAGAAACACACTCATTTTATTCCTCAGTTTAGTACTTTTGTCCTCAAAGACAGATTTCATCAGAAGCGAGGCAGAGTAAAAAATTCATTGTTTTATATATATATATATATATATATATATATATATATATATATATATATATATATATATATATATATATATATATATATATACATACAACCCTAGAATCACATGGCTAATGAAACAATATACATTTAGAAAGAAACACATTTAAAATAACACATGAAAATTTTAACTAAGCTGTCAATCATAAAAACATCTAATACTAATATGTATGAAAATAAAAATACTTTTATCAATTATGCCTACATTTTTTATTATTCCTTAAAATCTTAAAAACACACTTGATACTCAAATGGCCATTCATCCCCAGTGGGAGATAAGCACCAAGCCTAATCTGCCATTTTAATTTTCATACTTCTAAGGAATCATTCAGATCACCACTTGATCCATCATTTGTTATTGTATTAAGAATAAAAAAAAAAAAAACCTTCTTAAAAGACTGACATACCAAAGAATGTTTAGCTAATGCGTTAGTAATATTACCAATCTTTATAACATACTAAGGCTCACTAATGCATTCATTAAGCTTCCTGACAGTCTTACCAATGCAAATACTATCATGTTTCAATCTCCTTTAAATACATTAACATGTCCACTACCATTAAGCACTGTCAAGACTGAAAAAAATGTACTATACTACTCCTCTCTTTCTACCTCCTTATGAACTAATCTAAACAGCACAAGTATCTTCCAATTCAAACATGAAGAATGATATTGTGCAAATATCCAATTACTGAGGCAGTGACACTGTATCATGTTAAAAGTCTTGTAAAATCTGTAAAAATCTTGTCTAATTTATTTTTTTTCCATAATAATTCTTTATTATTTTTCAGCTTATTCAAACAAAACATTTGACATAGAAATACACAGGTGATTTTCAAACAAAGCTTCTAATAACATTCAAACAGCATATATACACTATTTACATGAATGCTTCCATATTTCCTATAACTGTAGAAACAAAGATTATTTTCTCCCGGAATAGTATCTTCCAATAATATGGTTTTAGATAAAATTGTATTATATAATATTCATAACAAAGGAAAAATTTAAATTCCATGTTTTAAGCCAGTATAATATTGAAAATGTGTTCCCACGGTTTCCAGTTATAAGGATTTTTGTTTTGATTATTAATTACGCATTTGTGGGCTAAAATGTGTTTTATCGCTAAGGTCCTAAAATTATCCCATGAAGTCTGAGATGGATTCAACCAATTAATAGCTATGTAGAGTTTCATTAAAAGAAACATATTAATGAGTATGGTCATTTGGGATCTAGATATATTATTTGGAGGGATATGCAATATCATAAATTCCCAAGAAAGCGTTGAATTTTGATAACCCATCTTTTGTAATTGCAGTTTTAAAGAGTTCCAAAGTTTATAAATGCATTTACATCTCCAGAACATGTGCAAGAGGTCAGCCGTCTCATCCTTACAATAAGGGCACTTAGGAAAATTCTTAGAATTAAATTTATGCAAGCTAAGACTTGTATAGTAGGCATTATTGTATATCATGAGTTGGGTCAATGATAACTTTTGAAGGGAGATAGATTTTGTGGTTAAACTGATTGCTTTTATTATTTTGCTTTCATCTACCAATGGTATTTTTCATTCCAATATTTAGACAAGAGAAGGTGGTTTTGGTATTTAATGTCTTTAATGAATTTATATGTACATGATATACATTTGGTATTTTGTAAAAGGGCTTGCCATAATGAGATACATTTCGTTAAGTCATCTTTACTAATGGTTAGATTTTTAAAGTAACTCATGGACAATTCCTTGATCTGCCTAAAAATCGATAAATATGATTTGGGTAGACCCATTTCCTGACTTAGTTCATGTGCAGAGTAATTCAAATACGGGTATATATCTTGAAGAGTTAAATTAATTATAAGTAGAAAACTTTTCAGATCAATGAGTTGATTATTAATTTTCAGGTTAGGATTTCTATGGAAGGTTTGCAAGATCATCATACATTGTAAGAGGTTTAATGATCTAAAGAGATTTTGTGATAATGTTATATAGTTTTTGATACAATCCATTATATCATAAAATTTTATATTGTCTCTGTTTAAAAAGGGTAATGATTTGGGATTTATATTCAAACTCTCAGTATGTTTATAACTTATTCTTATCCAGTTTGGAGACCAGTTATTGCATCGTGTATCATGATTCGCAATTCTTAAAATTTTATTAGCATTTATAATTAAGAAATAGATTTCAAAATTGGGTAAATCTAAACCACCTCTATTTTTCGGGATCATCAGATTATCATATGATATTCTAGTTTTCTTTGGTTTCCATATAAATTTAGCAAATTCAGTGTGAATTTGTTTAAAGACATTCTTGGGTATTATCAACTGTGTAGACCTGAAAATGTATAATAGTCTGGGCAAGACATTCATTTTAATAATAGAGACCTTTGCTAATAATGGTAGTTTCAAATTTTCCCATCTTTTTAGATCAGACACAATGTGATTCCAAATTTGTTTAACATTATTAAGATAAAAGTCCTTGTTATCTGTCAAAAATGTAATACCTAAATATTTAATCTTTTCTTCAGATTTTACTTGACCTATCAAAGGTAGAAGTGAGAAGGGTTTCGGCATTTTTAAATGAAAGATATATTTTTTTAAGGTTTATTTTATAATTTGATATTGATGCAAAATTGTCAATGGCGGATAATACTTTTTTGGTATCTGAAACCGGTGTTGTACAATATATATTAAGGTAATCAGCAAAAACTGCCAGAGAGATCTTAGTACCATAAATTACTGGGGCATTATGGTACACATTTTGTTTTATGTGTAGGAATAAAGGTTCTAGATATAAGTTAAATAGTAGAGGAGATAAAGGACATCCTTGTCTGGTTCCATTTCTGATTTTGATTCTTTTAGAACACATTTTATTTATATATAAAGTTGTATAAGGCTTATTATATAGCATTTGTAAAGTTAGAATGAATTATTGGGGTAAATTAAAGTAGGATAAAATTTTAAACAAAAATTTTATGTTGACTCTATCAAAGGCCTTTTGAACATCTATAATGAGTGCGTACATATTTAAATTCTTTTGATTAGCATAAGAGATTAATGTGTGAAGTGTTAAGGTATTATCACTGGTCTGTCTAGATGTTAAAAATCCAGCTCGCTCATTAGAAATAATTAAGTTCACTATTTTCTTCAGTCTATTAGCTAAAATAGATGTCAAAATTTTAGTATCAATATTTAAAAGTGATATAGTTCTATAGTTGTCTGGGTTCTGAGGATCTGAGTTTTCTTTGAGTATAAATATTGTTTTAGAGGCATTAAAATGAGGATCATTAATTTTATTATTGATTATATAATTTAAAATGAACGACAACATTTTGGCAATAATACTATGAAAGGTTTTATAAAACTCTGCTGTAAGGCTATCTGGACCCGGGGCTTTGTGTGATTTCAGTTTTTTTAATTGTTATTGTTATTTCTTCAATGGATATAGGTTTTATTAGATCTTTCTGTGAATTCTCGTCTATTTTTGGAAAGTTAATTTTTTTGTAAGCTATCATTATCATTTTCATTTGTAATTAAGTTTTCTTGTTCTCCATAGATTTGAGAGTATATCTCTTCAAAAGTGCTAATAATATCATCAGATTTCATATACATTTTATTTTTATAGTATAATTCCGGGATTTGAGAGGGAGATTTAGATTGGTTAATAATGGAGTTTGAATATGATTAGCATATTTTGCAAGAATTTTAGTTTCATGAAATGACAATTTATTATTCTGGATCAAGAAAAGGTCTTTCTGGCATTTCAAAAGTTCTGTTTCAGTTTGTATGTTATGATTTCCCATTAATTCCTGATCTAATGTTTTAATTTTTGCTTCTAAGCTTTGTTCTTCCCTAAGTTGAATTTTTTTTATAATAAGAGGCTTTTTGGAGAAAAGTACCCCTTATTTGCGCCTTAGTTGCCGCCCATTCAATATCAGGTGGGTATTGCTGTTTAAGTAACTTGGCTAATAAGGATTTAAGCATATCCTGGATTTCCTGGGTTATTTCCTTTTTATTTAATAAGTTGGGGTTTAAGGACCAGTTATAGCCTTTATGTGGTGCATTGTTTCTAGAGCAGTTGATAAAACTTAATGTTATTTTAGAATGGTCTGAGAGATAACGGGCCTGGATAGATACTGTTGGATCAAAATTGATTAGTAATTCCAAAATTAGAAAAAAGTCAATTCTTGACCACCTTTTATGACATTTTGAGTAAAATGGAAAGCTATTTGACTTATGAGATTTATTGCCATATTTAAATGGATCATATAATTTAAAGTCATATTTAAGTTCGGTTAATGTTAACACTGCTTGACTATTATATGATCTTAGTGGACTTGATTTATCTAGTTTAGGGTTTTGATAAGTATTCCAGTCTCCCCCTATTATTATGTAATGGTTGTTGTATTGATTAAGAATAGGATATAATGAGGCGAAGAAGGAATGTTGATTGTAACAGGGTGCATATATATTAAGAATTATAATAGGTTTATCAAAAACAGTAGAAGAAAGAATCACCAAGCACCATCTACCTTCATTGTCTATTTTAGATCCTAAAATGTTGTCTTGAAATCGATCTTTAATAATTATTGCAACACCCACACTATTAGTTTTGCCTTCAGATGCTATTATTTCTCTTATCCATTTTTTCTTTTTAATATCTAACCATTGATCATTAGTTAAATGTGTTTCCTGAAGTAGTATAAAGCATGCTTTAGCTTGCAAAAATAGATGAAAAAACAGTTTCCTCTTTTTTATGTTCTGGAGTCCTTTAATATTCCATGAATCTATTTCCCACATTTCCCAAGTTTTAATTTGTGTAAGTAATCTAGAAATCTGAGATAATATGATAAATTATTTTGATTCATTTCCAAATGTGGGATATGAAAGCATTCTTTTTTTTTAAATATTTTTATTCATTTCCCAAAATAAGAAAACATGAATGCAGGTTATTTATGACAATGAAGTATTTACAAATTATTTAAAAATGTAGGCTAAAACCTCTAAACAGATATCAAACATTAAAACCAAAATAAAGTATTTACAAGGGTGTCTATTGTTGACATATAATTGACTTTCTATACAATTGTTTCCTGATTATAATCTGCTGCAATCATTATTCTCCAGTATTTCAGTTACTTTTTGCCATGCTACGTATAATGATGTAGTTCTTTCAGTTCTTCCTTTAATAGTGTTCATTTCCAATTGCGATACTGCTGACACCATATTCATGAATTGCTTAAAAGTTGGAGAAGCTTTGGATTTCCAGTTTGATGTAATATTTTTCCTTGCAATAGCTAGGAGAGTCCATAAGATTACATATTTTGTTCTTGGCACACAGTCGGGTATAGGTGCATTAAATAAAATAATAGATTTGGAAATCTGGAATTTATCACTGAATACCATTTGCAGAAAATAATTTATTTTATCCCAATATGGTTTAATCAAATGGCATTCGTAGAACATATGTTGCCAGTCTGCTTTTATTGAATTCCCGTCCCTTTCCAGTGCCTACCCACTAAACCCCTGGACCAGGAAGTACCCAGGACCTTAACATAATTATGAGTTATATTAATTTGTATCATTAGTAAGTCATGCAAATTAGGATATGGAAGATAAATGAGACTTATTGGCCCTGAATAATCTACAACTATTAGAACAAAGTCTATCCCACTCATTCCCTAGCAAACACTGCTTGTCATCTACTTCTCTTCTTATTGACATCTAATTCAATTATAGGTCAACATAATGAACATCAAATTATAAAACTTATCATTAGTAATAATTTAAGCTAATCCTAGGTCAATATTCTCAAATTAGTGAAACCACTAGCTACATAAAATATATATAGGTTTGGGGTGATGTTTTCAATTATAAATATGATATTCACACATACTAAGTTAAGTAATAGGTTAGTGATTTCTGGAGAAAAAGAGTGTAAATATTTCTCAGTTTAGTCTTACAAAAGTATACAAATCAACAACACAGGTACCTAGGTAGCCCTATATAAAACAAATCTAAAATGATTATAAATATATTAGTTAGCAAAGCATTGACATTTAAGATAAAGGACATTTTCAAGTTTACCAGAACACATATTTGAACCTGGTAAAAAGTTAATAAAAAGAAAATGACATAAGAATTTTTCTTTAGACTGTTAGATTCATGAGCTTCCACATTTGTGAACATGTATAATGACATACCTCATCTCAAGTGAACCTATACAGGATTATTAAATGATTATGTTGGCTAGTTTATTTAAAAAAAAAAAAATCCCATTATTTTAGTATAAGTTCCCATAAAATTATAACTAAATTTGTTCCATTTCGAATGTTGAGTTAGATTAATCCAATTATTATAAGCAATTACCCTTTATTTAAATATTTTAGTCCTTTCAAATATATCAACTTAAGTTATATAAACTATCTAATCTACATGTACTAGTACCACACCACATACCTTGAAAATCCTACATTGCAATAGCTTAGCACCTAATACTACTTATAGCCTAAAATAATACTTCACTTGACATTGTACCCCTATAAATGTACTAACACCATAGTAAAACTTGAGCATTAACTAATACTAGGATCCGAAGTAAGGTATATCACAAAACTTTGTTATATTGCATAATCATAAATTATTTATGAATTTTGATGGGTATCTTAAGCTTTGAATAGTTACATGTAAGAGATTGAAAATTTAAAATTAAATGATATCTTATAGTGCATGTAACTAAAATTAACCATAGTTAGCTATAATAACTATATATTCCGGTTATGTTCTGTATGTGTAACTTATAACATTAACAAAAAATTGTTACCTGTCAGATCGAATGATAAATTATTCCAATCTCACCTCAACTAAATACATATAGAATGTACTGAAATGCCTGTATCAGTTTGGGCATATTACTTAATGATACTGGGACTATGATACTTATTCTTGGCATTACAAAACTTGTATTAGGTGTATTCTTGACAGAACAGTTACTTCTTATGTCTTTTTTCCTTTAGAACAGATCTTGTAGCTTCCCCTTCAGATTTCCGATAAGCTAAGTCGATTGCTAAGCTTCACGATGGGGGATCCGTATGCTGGACGGACTTCCAGATGTGCCACATCACAAATATGCCTTCTGAAGTCTCAATACTGTTTCCTGTTTCTCTCATGAGAAAAATAAATGACGGGGAGGTTGAAGACTCCCGGTTGTAGGTCTTGCTGGTTGAAGAATAGAAAAAAAAAGGTTGTACCAGCTGTAACATACGGCCTAGATCAAGAACAACAACAGATATACAAAAAATAAGTCCTCGGTTGGTAGTAGGAGCTGTAACAGGTCTCGGAGGTCTCGCAGAATGTGTCGGAACTCAGCACTAAGACTCTGAAGCAGGAATGGTTTTAAAAATCACCATAAAGGTAGAGTTAGCTTCTTTTTTAGTTGAAAGTGAGTATTTAACCCCATCAACCGAAAACATTAATGAATTTGGATACTTCATTTGGAATTTTATCTGTTTTTCAATCAAAAACTTACAATAAGGAGATAGAAGTTGTCTGGCTTGCCTAATTTGAAGGGGAAAATCTTGAGCCAGGGAGATTCGATTGTTATTCCACATAACTGAGCCTCCATGTTTCTTTGCAGTTAAAAGTATTTTATTCACATCTTGGAAGTTGAGAATTTTGACATACACAGGTCTTGGTACATTTGAAGCTTGAGATTCCCTCAGAGCTCTATGGGCTCTCTCTATTGTTATTTGATGTGCAACTTTAGGGTTATTAAATAATGTTGTAAATATTTGTGTGATAGATGGGATTAGATCATTGTATTATATACTTTCCGGCATTCCTCTGATGATTATGTTATTTCTTCTAGCTCTTGCCTCCAGATCAATAATTTTATTTTGCATAGATTGAATGTCAACCTCATGTGAATCAGCTTTTTTAGCTAGCAGGGCTATTTTGTCTTCATTCTCTGTGATTTTAGCTTCTGATTTATCCATTCTTTCCAAGATCTGACTGAAGGAAGTTCCAAATGATTGTACTTGGTTAGATAATTCTTTAATAGCTTCTTTGATAGGTAGTAAAGCTGTTTTAATGTCATCCATATTTGCCAGTTGCTCTGGTTTATTTTTATTCCCTGGTTTTAGAGACTCCTGTTGTTTTGTGATTTTCTGTCTTTTCAAAATTAAATCTTTCTCAGGTGATAAGAGCTCTGAAAGTTTAGTTTTTGTTGTTGTTATGTCCATATTTTTTTCTTCTTTTGACATTTTGTACAGACTCAGCTTCTTGATATATTTCCAAGTAGAACAAAGCAGATTGTTCTGAGCACACGGCTTATTTGTTTGAGATTTCCTTCAGTTACAGGTAATCAATTAAAATCCTTCTAGATATGTAGATTTTTTCGGTTCACTCACCCCTTCGGTGATTCTGGACAATATTTAGAGTTATTATTTCACACAATTATTGTTAAATAAGTCATAATATATCCTCTGGGTTAAATTTCCTCTGAGTATTTAGAGAGCTGCAGATTAGCAGTGTTTACAGAATGGCAGCCATCTTTGAATCCCCCCAAAAAATCTTGTCTAATTTATAATTTTGTGTAAAATGTTATCAAGATAAATGTGTAATGTATTCACTGTATACTATGTCTACTAATTTTGCTTATAAGTCTTTTCGTAAAGTATTATCATAGTTAAACTAGCAATGTAGTCACTGTATACTTATATATTATAATTTATCGCAGTGAAACTAGCAATGTACTCACTGTATACTTATAATACTGCAGTTTGCTTATAAATGAGTCTTGTGACTCAGTCGGACTATTCTGGTTAACAAATGACAAATGAATAAATAAATAAATGTGTTTCCCATAAGGAACTATGTATCATACTATAAGCAGTACGCCTGCTATTAAATGTATATTTTACTCGTTTAATGGACACAAAGTATCCACAATTAATAAAATTATACAAACAGTGTACTAACCCTAATACTAATAGATCTACCACAACCACATTCAAGTAAAAACTTAAAATCATTCCCTCTTTTACCAACAAACACAGGAACATCACCAATTTTACGTATAATATCTGGATGTCCATAAAACACCCTTCATTTGTTCCTAAATATGTTTTAATACCTTTACTATCAACACTATGAGTCAACACAAGGAAATTTGTAAATTTTTTCTTTTCATTAAATATCACTATATCCAATGTACCAAACTAAAGTTACCCACAGTTGTGGCATTATAATCTGTGTTTTTCCTTTTTAATCACTATTGACAAATACATTTTTATTAATATGATTTGAGTGTTGTGTAATATTAGAAGAGGTTAAAAAAGAAATACACGTGTTTGTATGTATAAATGTATACAGTTTTATTGGTCATGTGATTCTAAGCTTGTATATGTAATACTGATTATTTACTTTGCCTCAATTCTGATGCAGTCCATGTTTTTGAGGATAGAAGTGATGAACAGAGGAATAAACATGAGTGTTTATTTGTTGCCCTGTTGCAGTTTTGTTTTAGATTAGATTAGTTCATAGATTAGTACTGTACTAGGCTAAGCATCCTTTTGTGCCATTTTAAGCCTAGCCAATTACTCCTTGTGTGCATCAAACCCTGCACTTTGTGTCTGTAAGGTAAACACCTTAATCATTATACTGTATCTAATATATATATATATATATATATATATATATATATATATATATTTGTTTACTATGTAGAACTTATTGGAGTAATACATTCAGTGACAAGATGCAAAAGGAATGTGGCAAGTTTTAAAAGGGAAATTGAATGCAAAACATTAAAACAATGTTTGACATCATGATCTAGGCATACAAGGTTAGGAGGAAATATTTCCATAAGAAACATATACTTAATTAAGATGAGAGACAAAAAATATATATAAAAAAGTTGAATACAGGTCAAACTATAAGTATGAAACCTGAAATAAAGTTGGGCAGACAAATTAAACATACTGTGAGACAAGATCAAGAAAAAAATTGAAGAACATTTAGATGACAATACTGAGCATAGTAGAAAACCATTTTATAGACACATAAGATGTGGTAAGAGTAAAAACATACACACTGATAAACTATGTGCAGATTCTAAAATGTAATTCTCAAACACAGCAGATTATAGATATATTTACAAAATATTATGCAAAGCAGTTTAACCAGGAGAATAAAGATGTCAGACACACCATGGTTCAGCCCAACCATGAGCGAAGGTACACTGACATAAAGACAAAAATAATTAGCATTTTTAAAGTCCAAAATATATTTTCTACAGGTAGCTTATTAGAATATGGAAAACAAAAAGAAAAAAAATAACATGGACTAGATTTGCACTCCTGAGTTTCTTAAGTACAGACTTAAATATTTAACCTACATTTGCTTCTTAAAGAGCAATTAAAAATATCCTGACCTGAACTTAAAATACACAAATAACATGATAAACTCAAGGACACTTAATTTCAATGAAAACAAATGCCAGCTATGTCCAAGCTAGATTTCACTCAGAAGCTTAGTTGGCAAACTCAGTTGTCTGAGTAAAACCGGTAAATGTGTTGTACATAACTGGATGTAACGATCTTTTATATCATTATTCCAAATGAAATTCTGATAGTCAACAATGACAAATGTACCACTGGCGGTGAACCTGTGTCACCCACCACTGAAAAGTTTCCATTAATCTCAGATAATGCATGAACAGACCCCACAATTCAATAAAATCCATGTAGGCTCTGTGTAGAACGTATATGGAATGTACCCATGTACACAGCCATGGTTGCCCCTCGGTAGGGAACAATGCATATTAATCATGGTGAGCTGCCAAGGGACAGCATAGTAACAGGGATATTGAATCCATGTAGGCAGAAGTGTAGAGGCTGGTCAGATGTTATGTACATGGTGAGACTCCCTGTTCCCTGCTCTGTTGAAATGTGCTGTGAATAAATAGTTTGTGTTTTACATGTCTATTATTTTTTTTTATTTTTAATGTCTGTTTGCACGGCATTGTTCAGAGCACAGCAATGCCAAGCTACACTCACATATAGACAGCTGATACCTGACAGGCATTTAAAAATAGAAACCAGATGTAATTAATTATTTCTGGTTCTGTTGAAGCAAATTTTTACAGCGTGGTGCTAAGCAACAGTAAAATGTAGTTTTGTAATACATGTGAAGGTATACTAGTTTACATACTATTCAAGTAGCTAAATGGGTAGAGTAATGGCATAAAGCTTCATAGATCCTGGGTTTGAATCCCTAGCAGAGATACCATTTGTTTAATGTAATGTAAATTTTCCTTTAATTTAAAAACAAAACTTTCATATTTATAAGAGCTGCACGGTGCTAAGCATTGCTTAAATGTGATAAATGGCTATTGTTGTTTGCACGTTGCTAAGCTTCACTAAAACCATGTTTGTATGAGTTTTTGCAATGATCAGGTCTGCTTAGCTGGTTTGCGCAATGCTAAGCAATGAGGCACTTTTTTTGAATGTTGCTGAATGATGTGTATGGGTGGGAAAACAGCCTATATTAAGGGCAATAGGTGGGAATTCTGCAACAGTTGTTGAAGTCTTTCTAACTGTCAGTATGCCAGGCGGTGTTGGAGAGGGTGTGCATTTCAGGCTCAGAGATGGGGTGTGCAGGAGTCCAGGGTTTTTGTTGGGCTCCTGATATGCAATTATGAACCTAGCCTGCTGCAGACCAGTTACCAAAATGTAAGGCTGAGGCCTGGGATCAGTTGGCCAGGAAACTTACCAGTGCTACTGGTATCCCCTGCACTGCTGAGAAGTGTCATCACCACTATGACTACCTGAAGCATAGAAAGAGGGGAACTTTGGACACCTGGGTACAAGAGAACAGAGCTGGGCATGCCCCAGACATATGTAAGTATTTCAGTGAAGATATATTATGCTAACTGTAGTGCAATAAACAATAAACAATAAAAAAACTGTACTGCAATAAAGAATAAACAATAGAAACTATAGTACAATAAATGGGCAATTAGAACTGTAGTATAATAAATGAACAATAAAAACTGTATTGTAATAAACAATAAACAATGACAATAACAGTAAGCAAAACGGTGTAAAGCAAGATTGTGGTGTCATAACATAATTGCACTAGAGCTGTATGCATTGCATGTTTATGGTAAGGTTGCTGCAGTCAACTGTAAAACTGTAATAACTGTACAATGCAAACATAATGGCCTGAAAATGGCCTGTAAAATGTATGGCACAACTCACAGTATGGTTTAAGGCTGTTTCCAAGCTACTTTCAGTCACACTCCAGGAACAAAATGTATATGGGTAAGGTAGCCCACTTTATGGCAAGATACCTTGTGCAGACTTCACAGATAATTAACACCGATACAAATAAAGTGTTAAGCACCATTGTGGTTTCCAAAATAAATTTGTCTTAATATTTGCAGTAGGGCTGTATTCACTGCATGTCTGTTCTAAGTTGTGCAGTCAATTGTTACATTATTTACAGATGTCTCCTGTAGTTATGGCTTTTGGGTTCCACTTCCATGCCTGCCAACTAAGGCATGATGGCTGTCTAGATTACTTAATGTATACAAACATACCTCTCTTCTGTCATGATTTTTTTATAATGTAATTACAACTACCTAATTTGTATGTTCCATAAGTACCAGATAAATGATTACCTGCAATGCAATGTATTTTCAAATCTGTTCACAGAGCACCTTGGTAGTTATGTATGCCAACATTATGTGAAACTGTTCTGTGTCGTTGTGTACATGTATTTGTTAGTGCTTGGCTTATACTGTCCCATGTTAACAGCTTGAGAGGTATGTATGTGCTACATCAGCTATAGAAGAATTGCAGTCTCTGTACTCATAACTGATACGACACACTTGTAGAAGTATGTATTGTCAGTCATTTTAGGGATATCATCTGTGATGTCACTAATGGCATATTTTTCTCTCTCTCCCTAGCCCTTATCTTTTTTTTAATTTATTATTGTTATTTATTATTATGATTTAATATTAACATATTTTGTTAAACTAACTTTTTTTGACTTTTTGAGTTAATTGATACTGGCTTTCTGTTAACGTACTTACTGTTATGTTACTTAATGTTGTGTTACACACGATACACCTTAATATGTCTTTGGATTAATCAGTATTATGTTCCATTCTGTAAATACTAACATAGGTTTGGTTATTGCTAACCTTAACTTATTGTTATACCTACTTTACTACAGTGCATCATGGTCAGCCGGTTCTTCATGATCAGCCTACTTTGCCTCCTCCGGCCGTGGCACTGGTCCCAGCATGTATGGAACCCACTCTTTTAGTTCCCCCTTTGCTGCCTCTGCACTACTTTGGCATCATGTAGTACTGCCCCAAGGGACAGGACAGGGCCTTCCTCTGTGATTGGTGGTGGAGCGGGAGTTGTTATCCATGATGAACTGCCAGGTTTGGTCTGCGGAATCCTCTATTATAGGTTTAGACAACACCTGCATCTGTTGGAGAGCATGATGGCCACCCTGGTGGTTCAGGCTCACCCCAGATGCCAGCCTCCACCACTGCCACCCTCAGGGCAGTGATGAAGCAGTGCTGACAGTCCCATAGGTGGGGATGTGAGTCACTTTGCTACCCTGTGGAGGCACATTGGACTTCGATTCCACAACACCCTCCACATCCAAGGTGCCCACCCCCCTCTTGTGTCACAAACCACCCGTATCTGCTGTTCTGTCTGTATTGTGTGCCTGAAAAAGCTTCCTTACCTACCCAACATACCTCCCCCACATGTACTCAATGTCCTTCCCCAACATTCCACTCTCACTTTAAAAAAAAAATGGTCACTTGCCCACAAAACGTCCCATACATATCTCTCATTTATACACATGTCCACTGGGCACACATAATTTGATCCAATTGGCTTTAACAATGCAATTATGTTGTCCTTACCCCTCTCTCTGGGGGTGAGAGTCCAAAGTCATCTACAAATTCTGTCAAAGTACACAGTTGTTGCTGTACAAGAAACAGATAGCTATTGTTCTTTCCTACACCCTTCCTGCACATTCCTAGCTGCCTTTCACTATGTTTTTCCCCCTGCTTGCATCCCATTTCACCACTTTCCTATCTCCTCATTTTTCTTTTCTTTATATATTTTTGTACAACTCTGCGCAAAGTGTCGCATCACGCAACTTCTCTAAGCTCAGCTAAATGGAGCTATATTGTTAGATCCATTTTAAATGATAATAAACATGTACAAAATAAACACCTGTCCCCTATTTCGAGCCCAAGATCATCGCACCTGCAGATCACTGCATTAACCTGCCACAACACAGTGCTCTTAATTAAAACAGGTGGTTTAAGCAAAACATAGTAATTGCAGGTTACAGTCATTAAGCATGTCTAAGCAGAGCTCTGTATTACGCCATATCACGCAAACTTGCTTAAAGAGCAATGGAAAAATTGGGATTGTACCTTGGACTCTGGTGTAAGAGTACACCAATATAAAGCCAAACACAGACCAATGGATGTAAGTAAGGTCTCTAATAGCAGGTAAATGTCCTCTTTTATCAGCAACATTTAGAAGTACACATGCTAAGACATTCCTGGCAAAATACATGTTCAACTGGGATGCTGGTGCAGAAATACTTCCATATAAAGCCATGCACATAATGATGGATTTTTAAAAAAAGTATGTTTCAGCCTGTATGTGTAGGCTTATATCTTGCAAATACAGCTGCTGTAACAGTGACTCAGTAGTTCAGTTTGTTAAATGCTTTGCAAACAGTATATTTTGCCACACACAGTCCTGGGTTCAAATCCAGTGGTGTGTAGCATTTAAAATACATTATTGTGAAGCAAGCAGTTCATGACTGAGTCATGCACTCTTTATCCACACAATCCATTTTATATGAAATGTCTGTTTTTCACTGATGGAAGTCACAGGACTGCAGATAGGAGAACAGTTCACATATCCCAATAGCAAAGCTATAAGTACATAAAGTGTCAAATCATGCATTGATATGCATTCTCAGAGGATTTTAACTCAGATAATGCAAATGAGGCCCACTAATATCAGAGTGCAGCACACAGTCCTTTCAATCTCACAGTGCAGATTAGCACAGCTACACAACTAACATACACATATGAAGCCCGTGCTTGCAACAAGGACTGCCAGCATACACGTTCCAAATGAGTACGAGATTGTAACACATGGCCTGACAGTTGCCCAAATTGTAGACATAATGTTATATTTATCTTCTATGTTGCTCAAGGACACAACAAACATGTTGCCTAGTACTCTATTAATTATACCATTGCCTAACATACTTATATTAAACACCTGCCTTAATTGGAGTGGAATAGGTACCCTCACTCTGGCTCTGCCTCTACAACAAGGCTGACAGAGCTGCCACAGATACTCCTGAAGCTTCTTGTCCTCCAAAATGTTCACACTCTGTGCGTATGCCTATTACCTGCAGAAGCAGCTGCAGCCTGTGGCACACACGTCTCTATGTCAATGTAGCTGCTACAGACCTACCCTCTGCGATGACGTAGTCTACTCACCCGAGTAATGTCCAGCACAACATATCAGAAAAGGCTTCTAATCTACATGAAGGCCTTATATCTTGCACAGTGGTTGCATGTCATTGGCTGATGTTAGTGCAAGTCAGATGTGTTGGTTGCAATTAGCATTTCAGTACCACAGATTGGTTAAGAGGCAATCACCTGCTAATGAAAAGTATGTTAAAAAGGCAAACAGCTGGCTATGAGAAACCATTCTGTATGAGGCTTTCTGCACAGAGAACATGCATTTACAAAAACATAAATATCACCACATATCAACAGAGGAGTTTTGCATTCCATCAAGTATGTAACATTTTTATTTACAATAGGATGCAGATGTGTGAATATACTTACAGGGAATAGGGATTAGAGCATTAAGCCTTTCTTAGAACTGTGATAATGACATGCCACTGATGTCCAGATTTGTTACAGCTATAGAGGATGTACAATATGTCAAGGGTAGAATGTTTTTTTTAAAATATGGCAAATTTGTCTCATGTCCCTTTATGATGTTGTAATAGCGCATTTCTATTTGTTTGGCTCTGTTGTTTTGACATATTATCATGGGGGTTGCCCATAATAGACATGCTACAATAGACTCCAGTGTTGGGTGTATGATCATACAGCAGTATCTGTCATGGTGGACATGGTAATAGCTGACTACTGCTAGTATCTTTGTTGCATTCACATGCTTAGCATGTTTGCACACTGTGGTATATGACATGTGTGATCAAGCAGTGGATACTTCCAGCCATTCTGTTCTTGCTGTATCTCTGTTTAGTGTACTTCCACATATGTGACCCTGATGTGTTCCCATTTTGTTGCCTTTCAGAAAACATGTATCCAAGATGCTGTGCATCATTCACAGATGCAGAGAATGATAATATACTGGAAGGCCACCGGCAAAACCATGAACTCCTACTGTCCAGAAGGAGGCAAAATAGAGAACAGCAGGCAGCACTGTGGGTTGACCTTGTCCATGACATGAATGCCAGAGGTCATCAGAGCAGGACATATGAGCAGGTTCAACACCACACAACAGATATGATCAATGCTGCACACAGAAGAGCAGCAGATGTAGCCAGGGATCATGACATCACCAGTATTGGTCCTGCAGTGGAACAACCACTTTCAGCCACTGAGGTATTCCTGGTGAACCTAGGCACACATGACAGCTCCCAGGCATCCATCATACCATACATCATGGTGGCTGCCACAGTTTCCATGGCAGAGGAGCATGCAGGTAAGCTTAGTTTGCTCAGCAATGCAATACCATAGTATTCAGTATGTCAGGGAGTACATACTCTTACATGGGTGTCAGGTCTTTGTGCTTTGGGAGGGTTTAATTGCTGTTTGACTCTCATGCTCAGACTTTGACCAATATAACAATTAACACAGTAGCTACTGTACATGTGAGATATATGGACATATTGCCTTGTTGTGGTGCAACATGCAATGGTACTTACATTACCTCTCCCTCACCTTTTCACAGGTCCATCAGGTATCGGACAAGACCATGGTCTTACTCCTGATAAGCACAACACTGTTTTGTTACAGATTTAGGTTTACAGCAATGTAATCCCTAATGTGTCATTCCAGGTCTGCTTCCTGGATTGCTGTACTGTCAGCATGATTGCCAACCTCACAGATATTTTGTAACTGTACACATATTAGAGTCATACCTATACCTTGTAGGTGTGACCACACTGATAGATGGGACAGAATTGTCAGGACATTACAGATTGTCATATGTGTCAACTGTGCAAAGTCATCACAAAAGTCAACAGTAAACTTCATTGTTGCTGATGAAGTTGCTGTGTAAAGACCATTTATTTACAAGTAACTACAGCTATTTGTGGGAAAAGTAATGTCCTCTTGTCCTACTATATATGAGGTTGGGTTTTAAACTGGTCTGTAATAGTAACAACAGTGTATAGAGCTTTACATATATTGCAAAATAGTACTGCAGAGCTTAATAGTGCAGATATTAATGTACTGCTTTTTCCTTTCTTATTACACGTGATCAGGGGGGTTGGTCTCTGTCCCATACACAACTGGATGTCACTGTCTCTTCAGACTATGAAGATGATGGTGGCCACAGTGAGGCATATGTGGGGGTTTCAGGGGTTAAATCTGTCCCAGAGGTTGACATCACTCTTCTGCACTCATTGTCACTGAACACAATCAGTATGTCCACACATAACCAGTCCCTGGAGGCCATAGATATTGGACAGTCAGAGGGTGGGGATATTGAACAGAAAAGTCTGGCAACTATGTCTCCAGTTAGTGTAAACATTGGCCATAGCCAGAGAGCTGGTGAGATTCCACACAGGTGGATTGATAGGGCTGCTTGTAGGAGGTCTGGTGTCTGTCTACCACCTGTTGCTGGTCTCACATCACAGATCATTTGCTGCATATTTCAGGCCATCATGGAGGCACAGGCATATTCTGAATGGAACTTCAGATGTATGCTTAGGGTTATGGATGCAGAACAGTCTGACATCCATGACTGCCTCTACTGCATTGGTGATGCCGTTAATCGGTTGACTTATGCAGTGGAAAGAAGGTGGGTTGAGACAGATCACACATTATCTGTGTTGGAACACAGTGTCTGTACTGGAACATCTGGTTGGAGTTGAGTGTTGGACTTGTGGATGTACTGTAGGTCAGCAACATCATCTGCTGAGAGTCCACGTGGCTGTGCACAATCACGGTCCCATAGTGGCAGTACATCCATTGCTACAGAGAGGAGTGAGCTGTCCACACCAAGACATGGCAGTCCATGGGATCATGGTCCTGGGCATTACCATGGAGGACATGGACCCAGTAGACACCAGTCACCATCAGGTGCTAGCAAAGCTTCTGACCTTGTGCATGGAGGTGCCATTGCAACTCCTGGCAGAGCCAGTTCCCATGATCGGGCTAGAGACAGTAAACTGTCAGCTCTAACATGCAGGGTTTAAAACTGTCCAACATACACACATGTAGGACTAGCACTGAGCTTGACTGTGTACGTGCACACATTCACACACTGCTGTCAAATGCAGGACACCTACAGACACACACAGCACATTTCCATGGTCCATGTTGCCTGCTTCCCTTCCTGACTCGCACAAATGCTGTCAACCTTTTGAGTCAACCTAGGCCTCCTGCACTCCCACACAACACCCTTTGCAAGTAATGATACCTGTACCACATCCCTGTCAACTTCATCATCGATGCAGGGAAATTAAGCTGTGTGTCTGATGTACAGGGTGACTATATAAATTAACATGTACTTATGTAATGCATTGTTGTTTTGCTATGCCACTTGTAGTAGTTACTGACAAATACTGTATGCTGTCATTTGTAATGACTAAGCCACATAATTTTGTGTATCCTATGTTGTATGATGTTGTAATGGCTGTATACTTACACAATGAAAGGTGTGTCAAGGACCTGCTTATGTTTCTGTTTCAGGATTCTTTTGGGGACACCTATGGATACATAGTGGCAATAAAGCCATAGACATCATAGAACAGGGTGGAGAATCAGCAGAGAAGAAATATGTCTTCAGCAAGGTACAGCACTGTAGGTGCATGGCTCCATAGGTTTATAGGTGTATAACAGGCTAACAAAGACAATGGCATCCTTCAGCGTACACATGCATCCCTAATCTGTGAAAAGGTCTGATACCCATGATAAATGTCACCAGGTTTTTGGGAGCTAACACATCTACAAGCTGTGGTGATGGAGATGACCCCAATACAAATTTCCTGTATCCAGTACAGACATTTGTCCGACACCAGTTAAAATTGTATTGTTCTGCATCCCATTGTTGGAGATGACCCCTCTACAAATTTCCTGTATCCAGTACAGACATTTGTCTGACACCAGTTAAAATTGTCTTGTTCTGCATCCCATTGTGCAACCTGAACATGCTCCTTATCATAGCAGATGTGTGCTTCACATGCATAGGCACCTGTTACATATAGGGTGTACTGTCTGTGTTACAGTGATGGTGTAGGTGTGTAGAATAGGTAAGACATGTGTTAGTCCTGTCATGAATATGCGGGAGGTACAGAGTGGCATCTAACACCTCCCTGTATGTCAGCCATACACATCCCCTCCAAGGCATTTAGGAGACAAACTACACATGTATGGTCTTGACATGGACTTGATAGGTCATGTTATATACAATTTGTATTGGTGTACCATGGAACCTGTGTGGCTGCAACAGTTGTAAGCTATGCCTGAACAGTGACATAACAAGGGTACCATTACACACAATGATATGTGCGATGAGTTCCACATTCAGTATAGCAATGACAGTCTGTGGTTTACATCCCATACCTTTCTGTATAGGTTGCACAAAATTTAATGCATCCTCACATCTTACCAACCAGTGAAATTACTCTCTGTGTCTATAAGTCTGTGAGTGATGGCGCAACTGTGTGCGGTGTGCAGACACTACTATATTTTCCAGGGGTGGATGACTTCCCAAAGGATAGTATTGTGCAGTCATTGGCATTTAGTATTTGTCAGTGGCTCAGACAACAACTGAATGTGTGTCTCAGGCCATCCTGGGTAACTGTTGGTTCTGTGTGGGATTCAGTGATCACTCCTAATATGCAATCACCTGCTAATGTAGTCATTTAGAAGTCACTGACAGTGGCTGAAACTGCAGAGAGGGTATGGCTAAAAGGTGTACACCATTAATGATGTTTGGGAAAATCCACTGGTGACTGACTTCATTGCAGTGTAGGTCTACCAATGTTATCTTCCCAGATTATGGCTGTCAGACATTTGCCTATCCACCAACTGACATGACACTCTGTAAATAACCTACACAGTTTCCAGCAAGGCCTGCTGGCCTAATATTGTCAAGCACCTTGTCAGGCCATGATAGGTTGAGTGAGTCATATTCCCATCATCTATTGCATAGTGTAACACGCAATGTGTTCCACTGGTTAGAGTCAGTAGGCATGATATGGTATTGAGCAAAACAAACAGTGTTTGGTCCAGTGTCAGTAGGTGTATAACAGTGTTACTCCTTGTTTCCATGATAACTCCTTTCATGGCATTTCATGTCAAATAACTTAAAGCTCTGGGGACACTGCTTGGCACTGCATGCTAGTTGTCCTTTGTTCAACTAAGTATTGCAATTACTTCCATCATGTTGCAAGAAGAGAGTCATCCAAGATGTCTGTACAGAGCACAAACACATTATGAAAATGTAATATGTATAGCCTGTGAAGGTAAGGTCAGGGTTTTACACAAGTATTCTGCAGTTGGACACTACCGAAGCAGTGTTTACTGGAAGGACACAATTACCTTGTTAAGACTGTTAAGCATGGGTGGCCACAGAATTGCCCATGCCTGGCAACTACTAATGCTGGTCTCACCAACAGCACTTTCACATAGGATACCATGCTCCAATACATTTTCTGTCATCACATGCAAAACATTACTACAAAACCCATGATGACAAGCAGGACACAGCCTGTTTGTTCATCCATATAGCTGTCCCACATCATGAAAGGCTCTGTAGGCTTCACATACCCTTCTCCAAGTAGGTGCCTTGATTATCAACCTGGGCACTCAGTTGGCTTTTGCATGTCTTATGCCTTCTGTTCCAGGGTGGGTGGTATGTCATTACGGAACTGACAAGAGGGGGATTAGGAACACTGCTGTAGTGCCACAATATAATGTACAATGTCCAGTGACATAGATGTCAAGTCTTGCTGAAAAAATCAGCATACTGGTGGTGAGACATTGAAGGTGACAATTTCACAGCTAGTCATGCATCCTGCCCTTCAACAGATTACTGGTGTATATCTGCATGACATGGCTGTGAGGCCTACTGCAGTGGATGGACACCTTTGGTCAATGTGTTTCCACCTGTCACATGTCCTAGGCATGTCATACTCTACAGTTATGTACCTGAAAGACATGTCTGTGTTCCCACATCATGTCACACAACAACCAGTGTGCTGTCTGGTTGCTTGACAGGTATCGTGCACTTGCGAAGTCAATGTAATGTCAGCAAAGTTGAACAAGTCCTCTATGCATGCATGGGCATTCACATTGTCACTGCAAGGTGTGCCTACAAACACTATATATCAGGCTGTTAACCCAAAGGGTGTGGCAGCATGATCCTAACTTTGCAGGACCCACTACTCAGATGTTGGGAGTGTCCCCACCCCTCTAATGCTATGACAAACAAACACAATGTGTGACAGATGTGACTGCATTTCAGACCTTGCTGCCATGGTGTCTCCAACAGCAGTCATTACATATGGCAATGAGCATTATGCCAACATGAACAGCACACATCCAGCACCACCTACACCACACCCACATGAAGCACACCTGCATGTGTGAAGCTCCTTACCAGACATTTTGCCAAACAACAGACACCTCAGGAAATCCTGCCTCTGGAGTACACAGTACACATAATACTGCATGCATCACTCTCTCACCAGTCAAACACCTGAGGCAAAACACAAAATCACACCTCTTAGTCATAGGCAATTACATTGTGAGACATTCTGATGCCTGTGTCAAGTGGCTACATATTGGAAAGATCACAGATAGCTGTCTGTGGGTTGACACAGTAGGCCTTACCACACATTGCTGCAAATCAAGGAATATCAATTAACTTAACATTGACATTTTATTTATTATTTATTTTTATTTTACATTTGTTGACCGGGCTAGTCTAACTGGATATATGTCCGTTTTCAGTAGAGGCCCGGGGAGAAAAGCTCCAAGACATATACATAAAGACAATATAGTAAGTTATAATAGTCAAAGTATATAACAGCTGTTGTTCATAAAATACAATACTCCTAGTGAGCATAACACAAGACAGTACAAGGTAATGTGCAAGAGATGTTACTATACACATATATACATATTTTAAATTGCAATAACATGGTCTTTGGTTGATTAAAGATAGGTCAATAAAGATAAAGAGTAATAAAACTAGTATATGGAGAGAAAGTTAGTCAGGGTTAGTACAGGGGCATAACCAATAAGTACTGAGAAATAGTCTTAGATTCTATTTAAAAAGTGTCAATGAAGACAGAGATATGAGTTCAGTGGGAAGAAGATTCCAGTGTTTACCAACAGTATTAGAGAACAGAGAGTCTCCTGCTAAGTTGTTGGATCAGCTGGTGTTGATAAGGAGTTTGTTTGAGGAGTGTAAATGTTTAAGATTGTTATATGGGGTAATGAGGGAACAGAGTATTGGAGTGTTGGTGGGTTGATACAGGGTCCTATGGGCTATGAGAAGATGGTGAAATTGCAGTTGGTTTTGGAACTCTAGCCATCCTAGTTGCTTAAGATTAAGACAGCGATGAGTTCTAAAAGGAGAGCCAGTGGCAAATCTAGCAATATTATTATAGGAGACAGTCAGTTTGTTGAGGTTGTTTTTAGAAAGATTAGTGAATATAGGTGAAACATAGAGTAGGGTGGTGATTAGGTGAGTTCTGGCTATGGTGGTCCTCATCATAGTTCCTGTAGGTGTGTACCACTAGGGACATATGCTACTGGCCTGTATGCAGACACATGAATGAGCTTAGCCAGTCTGTGTCACTTGTGGGTATGCACATATCTTTCATCTGTAGTTGACCCTCACCTAGGATGATGGCTCCATACACACAGAAACTGAAGGAAGTTAATAATTGCCTTAGCATGTGGTGTCATTATAAGGATATCTACTACATGTCTGCCTGGGATGCCTTGCTCAACAGACATCAATGCTTCACCAGTGATAGTCTGTTTAGGGAAAAGTTGGCAATGAGAAGACATTCTTTATACAACATCATAGTTATGCTGCTATACACTGGGTATAGCAACGCTGAACTCCACTCTGTGGAAGGTGTCCCCACCCTGGATTATGCAGACATGTCTGCAGTCAAGGACCTCTGGATCAAGGCTGTGAACAGCACCACAGCCATACCAGACTACATCTCCATCCACATCTTCAGACCTCAAAATGGCAGTGTTCAAGGTAATGCAGGTGTTGTATACATACTCATTAAGGAGAGATACACATCCAGATTTTGTGAAAGACTGTGATTTCCCAGAGACACTGTAGGTGCCATTCAGTAGTAGAAGGGCACATAATCAAGCAATAGCTGGCTACAGGAGAAGCTCCATGAATCCAGACACCCATTGTGCATATTTGTATGTATGTGTGTCTATCTAGGTATATGATTACAGCATGGTTTGGGGTGGCATTAAGTGACCACCAACTGTGTTGCTTAGTCATGCGGCAGCACACTTGCCCAAAGGTTAGTCCATGTCCTTAACTACAATGCCCTGGAACAGTGCTGCGACAATTGCATCATGTGTTTACCAATATGCGTGACCATTGCAACCCCCCCAATATGAGGTCCTCCCTGGTGGGATCTGACCACAGATCAGTCTCATTAAAACTGCCAGCACTAACCCCCCTTGCACACAATACAGACATATATTTCAACAAAGCCATTTATTACCTCATGTGGGATGGTTTACATAGATTGACTGCACCTCCTCCTCAGATGGGACAGGCAAATATGCATGAGCTGTACACCCATGCATTATGTCAGCAGCACTACAACTTCATGACCTCGGCTGTACCTGATAAGAGGAACACAGGCTCTCATGGCACAGCAAACCTGCCTGGTGGACAACTGCCATTAGCATGCTGTACAATAAGAGGTGGACATTGCTTTGTGACAGTTTGAGTGAGGGTCCCCGCCAAAATGGAGGCACAACCTCCTCAGCTAAAACAAGCACATAGTGTTGTTGTGATGTTTTGTGGACACTGTAAGTGAAAAAATTAGCCACCCACAAAAAACAGAACCACATTGCAAAGTGTAGTTAAATGTGTAACCTCAAATGACAGGCCCAGATTGTCAGTGAACTCATACATAATGATGCCACATATAATGGGTGTGTACTCATAGCTAACCTGTAGTCCCACAGGTTCTGCTTTAACTTCACTCCCCTGCCTGCACCACATGTGACACACGACATTCCTACAACCTGTCCCATAATGTCCATATCTACAGAGCAGGTAGGAAATGGCCTCTCTATGGTGGATACACAGCATCTATTGGACATGCTAACATCCCAGGCTGCATCCTGCATGTGATCTGACAAGGATTATTAACACCATTGAGAATACCTTGCAATCATACTGAAACTACTGGCTGCACCCCAGCTGACTGGACAGCAGCAACTGTTGTACCCTTACACAGAGGTGGTGCATCTGCTGACCACCAGAACTATAGACCTCTTTACCTGAGTATCCATATCTGTAGGTCTGTAGGGGCAATCATCATGGAGCTGATCAGCACACATATATGTGATCTACACACAGTTGACTGTACACAATTTGGATGCCTGATAGGGGATCATGACTGCTAAACATGGTGGACATTTCCGAGGCAGTAATCAAGGACCTGAGTGAGGGGACATCAGGGCATACAACCCCCTGGGCTGAGTCAAGTCCTCTGACAATATCTCCCACTCAGGCATCATTTACAAAGCACCCACTAAGGCATCCGTGGTACTATCATTGTAGGGGTCACTAAGTGGCCTATTGATGGCACACATACTCAACATAGGAACATCTGAATCCAATAGCTGATCTGTAAGCAACAGTGTTCAGCAGGACTCAGTCCTGGGTGCTCTACTGCTTAGAAACCATTTAACCATGAAACAATTGAATACTGAATATCTGTGGCTAACAATGTTGGCTGATGCTTGCAAACTGTGAGCACTTATGAAGTCTGTGATTTATGTCAATATCCTGCAAGAGGGTATTGATGAACAAATGCCTGTAGACATACTAATGGTCATAAACTCTATGCAAATGTATATGTAGTATCATTTCCATCATTGACACTTACGTACCTGGTAAGTAGCACATCCTTCACAACATGTGATGTACATACTCAGGGGTGAAAGAATTGGGCACACAGATCTACATGTGATGTACATACTCAGGGGTGAAAGAATGGGGCACACAGACCTGGCCACACAGTTATTACACCTAATGTGCCTGAGATCACCATGTCTCCCCAATGGTATGATGGGAATCATATGTCATAGCTGAGGGCACAGTCACCCATAGCTGACATACTCATAAGCTCCATGTAATCCTCCCTCAGCAGGCCAATATCTGAGTACAATGGCCATTTGGTAATGGACCTTTCCAAGCAGTACTGGCACTTGCACACAACAGTATGGTCTCTCAGAAGGGAACTTCACGTTTTCAGTATGTGTCCAATGGGGATCATCTGAAATGAGTGTCATTGTAGCCTGTGGCATATAGACTACTCCAAGGTGATATCTGCCTTGCATATGGGGAAATATGTGACCGTGCTTGATTGCAAATGTTGCATACCTGTAGGTGGCATAGTAGATGCATTAATCACTCTAAGGACATTAACCTAGTATGTGATGTTAATAATGTATGCTGGTGGGAGAGATTTGTCTATCAGACTTTAACACACCTTTGAAACAGAACCTTGGCTAATGGCAAGCAGAGAACCTCACTGCACCTCAGTACATGCCATCTGTGTGATTTGCTGGGTGCCATCATTTAATCACAGGAGTTCTGCCAGTGTCCCACTTGGACTGGGGCAATATGTGCTGGTCATGTAAATAAGTGTATAAATTTGTTTATGATGTGAGGGCTGTATGGCCATTATGCTAGTGAAGTTCAAATGTCCTATGGTTCCATAAGCTGATATAAATTGCTCTAGCAGCTACACACAAACATGGCTACATTGAGGATAGTACCACTTCCAATTACTGCTTACAGGACATGTCATGGCACACACATAATGCAAGTTGGCTGTATGTAGATTAGAACACTTACTTAAGTAATGCTACACACTACAGATCACAGTATGTGATGCACGCAACTCACTTGATGTCTGATAGTACTATCGGTTTACAACATATTATGCTTGATGACATCAACAGGTCTGGTTGTGGTCAGGAATTTGGAGGGCTACATAAGGTTCATAGGTTGGTACTAGGCTTTCAGCCCTAGGGCCTATACAAACCAAGCCAAACAATTCCCCAGATATTTCTTCCCACAATATTTACTTCCCTGGACCCCTGACTAGCAGGGCGACAGACGTGATCCCCAGGGTGAATTTCCTATCTCCCATCCAATTATCAAGGTTCCTTTTGAAGAGGGCTAAGGAGACACTCTGCTTGACATGTATGGGCAATCTATTCCAGAGTATGAGGAGTCTGTGGGTCAGGAACCTATCCCTCCAGCATGTTTTATTCATTGTGATGACAAGGTTTAGATCCCTGGAGCATGTGGCTCTGAGGGATTGGGATTTGTTTAAGTGGAGCATGTCCAACAGCTCAGGGTTTGACATGGCCTTGTATGTTAAGCAGAGATCATCTCAGAGTAGATGATATGCCACAGAGTATAGCTGGAGTTTTATTAGATGGTCAGCATAGGGCATCTGCTTTAGGACTGTGATTCCTTTAGTGAGGTATTTCTGTGGCCTTTCCAGCTGTTGCAGATGTCTTGTGTGGTACATACCAAATGAGGCGTTGTACTCTATAATGGGTCTAATGACGGATGAGTACAATGAGACAATGACCTCCTTTTTTCTGGATGAAAAGCCCTTAGTGATGAGGTGTGCCACATAGAAAGATTCCCTGACTGTTGTGGTGATGTGGTTATCGAAGGTGTCCACCTGTGCCCCTAAGTCTCTCATCACACTTTCAGTGTTTAATGTACTGCCACCTATATGGTAATTCATGGGTACATGGCTTTTCCCAAAGGGGATAACTATACATATCTTGGCATTAAGTTTGAGCCCATGGCTCTGGCACCAAGCATCTGTTTCTGTAAGGCCCTTTTGTAAAATATCCACACCATTTAAGGGTTCAATAATGGCTCCCAGTTTGCAGTCATCTGCAAACTTTGTTAGCCAGAGTCCCTTAGTGTTGGCCTGTACTTCAGAGAAGTAGATGCCAAACAAGAGTGGTTCCAGGACTGAACCCTGAGGTACTCTACTTGTCACTTGTCTGGAGCTAGATTTGGAGTCGGCTACTTTTACAGTCTGGGTTCTGTCAGTAAGCCAGTTGACAACCCATCAAGTGACATAGGGATTTATGCCCAGCTTAGTAAGTTTATCTATGATTGTATAGTGGAGAATGGTGTCAAAGGCGTTGGCGAGGTCCACATAGGTTGTGTGGACCACCTTACCCTCATCCACAGCTCTGGAGACTGATTTGAAAAAATCATTCAGGTTCAGGAGACAAGATTTGCCCTTCACAAACCCAAACTGGGAGGGATCCAGTGTTTGAAGGTTACCAATGTCTTTGTTTATAAGTTCCATGATAATGCGTTCCATGCCCTTGCAGATCAGGCTTGTCAGACTGATGGGAAAGTAGTTCCTAGGATCCAAGGTGGATCCCCCCTTGTGGAGTGGGATAACTGTAGCTGTGCACCACTCAGTGGGTATGAAACCTGAGGTGAGGCTATGATTAAACATGACACTTAGGTGAGGTGCCAGTTCATTTTGGAGTTCATTTAGTACACAGCCCAGGATATCATCTCGTCCCATGGATGCTGTATTCTTAGCTTTGGAGAGTGTGGTTTCTACATGTGTGGCCTTGATTACCAGTAATTGGCAATCTTTTGGTATTGAGATGGGCCCTTTAGGGGGTGAGAGGAAGAGGGTGAAGTTGGCAGTAAATCGATCTGCCAGGGTATTGGCAATATCCTTGGGATCAGTATATTTAATGCCATCCTGTTATAGCTCAGAGCAGATCTGAGCATTGCCATTTAGATTCTTGACAAAACTATAGAATGCCTTGTGGTTGTCTTTGGAATCTTTGGCAATTTTATTTTCATAACTAGTTTTGGAGGATTTTTTGAGGGATCTCAGCTTCTTACTGAGGCTGGTAAGGGAGTTTTTTGCATCCTGGGATTTTCCTCTTTTCTGCAACAGTTTCTTCCTTCTGTTGTATAGATTGTTTATGACAGGGGACCACCAGATTGGCTTCCTTTTTTTGGAGGAGTGCGTCTTGGTTCTATTTGGGATGGCACGATTCATGCACTAGTGGATGTGCTCGTAGAGTGCCTTAGTGTAGGATTCAGCAGTTGAACTTTCAGCTCCTGTCTGCATGGGTGCCATGAAGTTTGTCACTTCTGACTTAAGTAGCATGAAGTTGGCTTTGGAGAAGTTTTTTACAGAGGTTTCCTTACAGGGGGGGGGGGGTGGAGTGGGATGCGGATGTCAAGGGTGAGTTGCTTACGGTCAGACCTGACCAATGAGGGGGTGACCACTGGTGTGGAGCATCTATCTCCCATGCTTGTAATTACCAGGTCTAGGATATTGGAGCCCCTGGTGGGACAATGGATTAGTTGATCTAGGGCATTAGAATTTATGAATTCCAAGAACCATTGGGAAAAGGTGTTGGTACCCGAGTAGTTTTCCCAGTTAATGGCAGGATAGTTGAAATCAGCCAGTATTAGGGTGTTTGGTTGTATCTTAATATTTTCCAGCATGTTTACAAAGGTGTAGTGAGAATCTTGGGGCATGGTGGGGGATCTGTAGCAAGCTACAATTTGGATTGCAGTCTTACCTAGTGTTAGTTGCACCTGGAGAATTTCAGATGCATTGTGTTGGGCAACTAGCCTGGAGGTGTGAATATCCTTGGTGAATATGGACACTCCTCCACCTTTAGTGTTTCGGTCTTGGTTTGGTGTCCGAAAAGTGTGGTAAGAATTTTAGCCTGGTATTGCAGGGGTGCTCTCTGGAGTCTTGAACCAGGTCTCAGTTACTGCACAGATATCGATGTTCTCCATTTTTAGGAGTGCCTCGAGAGAGTGCATTTTGAGATTTAGACTTCTAGCACTGAGTAGCATTACCTTCAGATTTTGCCTGCTTATATCTGTTACAGTGGTGGTTTTGTCCTTTGAACCTTGCCTAAAAAAGGCACTATAGGGGTGGCAAGAGCTTTAGCCAGTAACCTGAATCCCAGGGGTGACAGGTGCAGACTATCTCTGACAAAGCATCGTGGTTTGTTGATCATGTTGTCCCAGGCAGACAGATACTGGATCCCCTTTGATTGACACCAGAAACTTAGCCAATTGTTGAAGTCAATCATTTTGTCCTTACACTGTGGTATCATTCTGGGCAAAGCCAGGATGCTACTCAGGGCTAGGGTCATACCTGCCTGGGCCACATGATCCCAGAACTCTTCCATGTCTCTTTTCTTGTAGTCCAGGGAGGTAGTCTCAAGTCATTCACTCCAACATGGACAATGACAGAGTCGTATTTGTACTTGCTGTGGAGTGACTTAAATGCATGCGTTATGTGGCAGATCCTGGCACCCGACAGTCAGCTGACTGTAATTTTCTCCTTGCTCAGTCTGGTGAGTAGGACATCAGTGTGCCTGACTGTAGAATCACCTATGACTAAAGTGTTGGGTACTTTGTCTTGCCTAAGGGGCTGTTGTGAGCTATGTGTCACTTTGGTTGTGACTGGTGTTTGTTTGCATTTCAGCTTCGGAGGTTCTTGTTGCTTGGGCAGGTTAATGTTAAGGGCCTCCGCATATGTGGGTTTAGTGTTGCTATGTGTGGGTGTTGATGGTGTGGGTTTTGAAGGGCTATGTGTTACTTGAGATGTAGTGCAGGTGTTGACTTCCTCCTCTTGACTGCCTAGCACAATCTTGGCTGGAGAGAGCTTTGCTTCCAGTTTGGCTATGTAAGTGCAACTCTCACAGCTTATAGTGTTGGGTGGCAGGAAGAGATGGTTGTCTGTATACATGAGGCAGTTGCTGCATTGCCCCAGTCTGCCCAGAGTCACCAGGTGGACAGGAGAAATCAATGGAAACTGACCCTTGGACATGCCTGTTTAGGTGCTTTTTTGTAAAGTACAAGAGCTGTTTTCCCTTACCTTTGCAGGGTACTTTGCAATTATAGGCTGTTTAGTGTCTACGATTAATTTTTCCTTATTAAAAAGGAGAGTTGAGTTCTTGTATCAGTTTCAGGCTTCCTAGTGCTTTCCAGCAGGTTCTAAAGCAAGTGCTAGTCACAGGGGTTCAGATTTTAGTGCTACTACTGAGAAACCAGCTAGTTCTAAGGGTAAATTTGAAGAGCAGACTTTCTGGCACCTGGGATAGTTTAACCATAGCCTTGCTGTGCTGCACGATGCGGAAAATGCACAAACACATGCGTTTTTAAGCCACAAAGTTGAAAGGGATAGAATTCAGCCCAAACTGGCTAATAAAATTACAATTTCAGAGCTGGAAACCATTCATCTAGTGTTATATATGCAGTACAATGCTCCCCACTCCCACTGGTAAGCAGTAGGACTTCCCTCTACCACAGCAAGGTCTGTATAGCTCTGAACATGGAAAATAAAGTCCTGAAACCAGCAAAGCCTGGGATCTGGAATATACTAACTAGGAAAGGTGGGAAACGAGCAAACAAGATAGTATTTTTTTTGTTGTTGTTTATTTATTTATTTATTTATTTATTTATTTTTGGTTAAAACAGGCTAAACAATGTAATGATACAGTAAATAAACCCAGAAAAGGCTAACTCACTTGAGTGTGTAGCCCTAAACAGTAAATGCAATTAAAACTCTACAAAATGAGCAATTTAAAACTTTTTGAATGAAGCAAGGCAAGTGCACAACTGAAAAACGATTTAAATGGCAGTAATACAGTAGAATAAGTAGCTACTCTACCTATACAGAAATGTCTATATATATATATATATATATATATATATATATATATATATATATATATATATATACAGAAAAGCAGATAAAATGCACCAAAACAATTCAGATGCAGTGCAACATAGAGCACTTGAGTTGTAGCAATATTAAGGCAAATATAGTTTTAATAAATGCACTAAAATATACTCTATATTTCCAAAATGTTTGAGAAGCACAGTCAGAAGAGGGCAGTTTGAAAGCCAGCAGCAACTTACAGGGCCAAAAACTGCATAACCATTGCAGTTTGATAGCCATTGAGGAATTCTCAGTTGTTTGGTAGGGGAATACACACCCACACACACACAACAAGTGGCCTGGAGTGAGATTAGAACTCATATTTCTCTAGTCTTACACGTGATCACTGTAGTTATTGCATGCACCATAGCTGATGTCTGTTTTATATGTGACTGCAGGCAAACTGCTTGTGGATTACACAAACTAGCCTTGAGTTGAAAAGTATCTGTGGCTTGCAGAGTGATATTGCTTTGTACTGTTATCTGCACTAATATCCTAGCAGTGAGATAACTGTTATTATCCAAGCTATGTGTCTACAGTTACCAGTATGGCCATATGTGGTTGTTTGCAGTTGGATGGGCAAGCCTGTGGGCAGAAACAATGTGCCCTGTCCATGTGTGAGTAGACAACAGTATGCATTACACCACCCACTCACCTCTTGCTGTCTATGTGGTAACTTCCAGCAGTTAAAGAGGTCTGTAGGTAAGTGCATTATGTACTGTTGAGCCCTAACTTCAGATCCTTTGAGCAACATTATAGATATGTGATAGAGCAGCTTTACTCAACATTATTAGGGTATGTAGGACAATACAGACATCCACACACATATTTATATATTTATGTATATAACAAGGATGTATAGATAAATGTAACTGTGTGTATGATATATGTGTTATGCAGATATATGGGGAGAAACTGAGATGTATGTCTGTGTGTATATATATATATATATATATATATGTGTGTGTATATATACATATTTATTTATTTTATTAATTTTACATTTGTTAACCGGGAGAGTCTGACTGGATACATGTCCATTTTCAGCAGAGGCCCGGGGAGAAAAGCTCCACATGTGCAAAAAGATGACAGTCAATATTCATGGTTACATTAAAATATGTAAAATCTTAAAATTTCAATAGGAGGTTATATATATATATACATGGTTACACTGAAGTTTAAGATCATTGTAGGTTTATAGTATTACATATGTACAGCAATCATAGCAAAGCATTTGAGTGAATAGAATGGCATGATACTTAGATAGATGTCATGAGTGGCTACCCAGAAGAAAAAGGTGGTTCCTGGAATTGAATGTAGAAGGGTTTAAGGCATATTTGTATAAAAGCTAGGATAATAGGATACAAAAGGGGAGGTAAAGACAAGGGATTTGAATGGTTAGCGTAGGGAGTTAGAAACACAGCATTCTAAAGTTGAGCATAGGACGTTAGGTTAGATTTAGTGGATGTTGTTCTGAAGGTTATAGAGAAGTAGATATAATTAGGGTGGGTTTAGGTAGAAGGTTGTGTCCAAATTGCATCATTTACCTTTAACAGTTGCATGTAAGTCGAGTTAGCCTGGGTCTAGACATGGACATAGCCAATGCTTGCTTATTTGACTCTTTAGGGATGTTTTGAATTGGGGTAAGGAGGCAATAGTGGTAAGATCTGGGGGGAGTGCTTTCCATTTCTTACCAGCTGAGTTGGAGAGAAGTGATTCTCCAGCTGAGTTGTTGGCTTTGGCAGATTGAACTTGCATCTTGTTAGATGAGCAGAGAGATGGTAGGTTGCAGTAGGGGGTGACAATATTTGCCAGAATGGGTGTACTGTTAGGTTTGTAGAGGATTTTATGAATAACTATCAGTTGGTTGTACTGGAGTTGATTGGGTAGCTCTAGCCAGTCCAATGTTTGAAGATTTTGACAGTGATGGGTTCTGTTGGCTGTGGCAAATCTAGCTATACTGTTGTAGCAGCTAGCTAATTTGTTTAGGTTAGCTTTCCGTAGGTTTAGGAAAATAGGTGAGGCATAGAGAAGGGTTGAGAGAAGGTGTGTTTTAGCTATGGCTGTTCTGGCTGGTGGGGTTAGGAATGGTTTAATGCTATATAAGGAGCCTAGTTTTTGTTAACTGTTTTGATGGTTTTGCCGATATGACTGTCAAATGTAAGGTTATTATCTATTATTACACCAAGAGGTTTTGTGGATAGATCTGGAGAGATTATGGTGCCATTACTGGATGATATTGTATTGGTGATGAGGTTTTTTTGCATAGGGGAGAGAAGTAGAAGCTTGATTTTGTTTGGATTCAATAGGAGACGGTGATTATTGAACCAGACCTCTACTTTGTTGTGCTCTGGGATAGTGATTGTAGGTCTGAGGGGGTGGTGGCAGAACAGATTAGGGTAGAGTCATCTGCATACTGAATACAGGTTGCTTCTGGGATAACTTTGGGTAGGTCATTGATGAATATTGAGAAAAGGAGGGGGCCTAATATGGAACCTTGGGGGACACCAAGGATGATTGGTAGTAGGGGGGATAGATTGTCTTTCCATAGTACTGATATATATATATATATATATATATATATATATATATATATATATATATATATATATATATGTGTGTGTGTGTGTGTGTGTGTGTGTGTGCGTGTGTGTGTGTGTGTGTGTGTGTGTGTATCTATTTGAAAATTCATAGAGATAGATATACTATGTATGTGAGAGATAGTGACACATGGATATTTAGACATATATGTTTGTATGTATGTATCTATAGACATATTTATACATAACAGGTCATTTTGTTCAAGAAGCAACAGGATTGTGCTCAGTTTAGCTAAGTATATGGGCATGCCCAGTGGGACTGTCAGTACTTATAAAGTGACTTCAGCCCACACCTACCTGTACTCCAGACTGGAATTTTGTGTGTTACAGACATTGACATTTGTCCCTGTTTCTGCAGTACTGCACTTCACTCAAAATGTCCATGGCATTCTCCAGCTGCCTGATGTAATTCAAATGTGACAGAGGTTCATAATGTTACATCACGTCCAGACTGACAGTCTGTGAAAGCACCAATATAATAATACCTCACATGAAAAAGGTGCAAATACTTCCAGATTTGAACCATCAACACCATCACCCATGCTAATTTCTCTAGCCCACTGAGCCAAACAACCTGCCAGCCAGAGAGTAGTCATCCGTCATGCAAGCAACAACTTACATTTGTACATTGTTATTCTTGTGTTAAGTGTAACATACAATGTGTGATCGATTTCTATGTTACTGTCCTGTGTTTGCCTGGACTACTGATATACAATTGATGACTTATTGTTAACGCAGTTATATGGGAAAACTGCTGTGTTGCATGTGAGGGAACAACACCACATGTTCTGCTGGGATAGACAGTAGCCCAAATATCATGTGACCACACTGTTTAACATCTCCCTTGACTGATGTAGTGCATATTCCAACCATGAGGCCTAGTGAATATTAAGGAACACATAGTAGTGGACTGGGTAACTATAGTCCAATGAGGATGCTACTTCTGTCCCAAAGCCCACTATATCTCCTTTCATAAAAGCAGCAGATCAATACATATGATACCATATAATAGTAATCCTTACAACTAATGTGTAAGTTAGAGACTTACCTTGCAAATGCATCAGTTGACAGAACTGTAGTTCCGAGCTGACTATGTCTAATGCAAGCAGTACACAGCCAATACATGGATAGGTACAGATTGTGTGGGTTGCCTGGGATCAATTTTAATATATGTATGTGAGTAGGAGTAAGGTGTCAGTCCCTAGGTCCCTAGGTTGTCAGTGAATGTGCTATGCATTGTCTCCTAGCCAAAGCCAGGGTGTACTGGGCAAGACTAAGTCTGCCTACAGGGGCATCATCAGGGGGTTCCTCCTCAGAGCCCTCCTGTGACTGTGGCTGTGTTGACCTAGGCACTGGTGGGGGGCTGTGAATCCCTTCCCTTTGCTGATCCTGCTGCAGCTGTTTCCACAGGATCATATTGTGTAGCATAGCACATACTGTGAACATATGTGCACATGTGGCTGAAGAGTACTGCAGGGCTCCACCAGATATATTGCAGTACCTGAATTGTGACTTCAAAAGCCCAAACACATGTTCTGTGATGTTCCTAGTGTGTGTGTGTGTGCCTCATTATGGCATTCTGCCATGGGTGTGTGTGCATTTCTGGTGGGTGTAATCATTCACAGTTCCATGGAGTAGCCAGCATCCACCAGTAAATGGCCATGTGGGATGTCCCTCCTAGCAAACATCTGGTACAGCTGTGATGCATGCTAGATATGGGAGTCATGATAACTGCCAGGACTACCAGCACATTCATGATAATCCCCTGGGCATTGCACATGACTTGGCAATTGATGGAGTGGTAACCTTGTGGATGACAAGGAGTCTACCCTCCTCACTAAGTGGTGCCTTGATGTGTACGAGTGCAATCTATGGCACCAAGTACTTCAGGGTACCATGCTTCATGGTAGAAGTGTTGCATATTGCTGGCCCTCACCTCAGCGGTGAGGGGAAAAGAAATGCGCTCACTCATATGTGGTTGTATGGCATCCAGGAACTGGTTGGATACCCTGGATGCTGATGCCTGTGAGACCACCATTATGCCCCCAATTGGTATTTGGAAAGTACCTGTAGCTATTATCCTAAGGGCTGCACATACCTTTGTTTCCACTGCAATGGATTCCCCCTCGGTTGGCTCTGGGTCTGTGTTGAGGGCAGCAGAGCTCAGTGAGTTCTTGTAGTATGTCCCTGTCCACCCTGTAGCGCTCTACAATCTCCAGCTCATGTAGCTCCTGGAAAGTTACCCTGGGCCTGAACACTCTTCTCCTTCTCAGCCTAGGCCTATTGTCAGTAGCACCATTGACTTCAGCATCTAGCACATACAGATGTAGCAGACCTGCAGCAGCCCCTAGCATTCTCTCAGGTAAAATTCCCAAGTCTGTACTCCAAAGGTCCAGAGTATTGGGGAAAAATCAGAATGTAGGGTGTATGCATACTTTATAGAGCTCTGCTGCAGTTTGCAGACTGTGTGATTGGCTAACTATGATGCATTCCACCTGCCTACATAATTTAATGGCCCTATATTGGCTTAAACAAGGGTCAAAACTTATTAAATACATTTGGTTTTCAGACATGCTCAGCATGGGAGTGCACTGAAGGCAAACAGAGCTTAGAAGTTAGTGGACAGACCGCCCTGAAAGGACATTCTCAGCCAGATCGTGCACCACACAAACACATGCACCTAAACTGAAATGGTCTTTCAAGTCAGTGGACCTCCCCACCCCGATATCAGCTACATCCTGTGTAAACATGAACATGGGTCTAAGCCTACACAAAGGGGATATGCGAACATGATTATTCCTTTCTGCTATTCAGTAACTCAACCTCATTTGCATAGGTATCTGTGCTCATAGCCTGGAAACTACATGCTTCATAGCCCTACCATGTTAGCAACAGCACCAATGCATTATTGTAGGAACTCCACCCAAGGTCCCATAATACATTTCTGTCACATAATATTATTATTATTATTTTTTTTTTTTGGTAATTTTTTTTTTTTTATTTTTCTATAAACCATGTTTGAGGACTCAGGCGTGCTGTGCAGACATTCCCAGATTATTATAAAAATAACTAAATAAATAAATAATTTAACTTATTTTCTTTAATTTTTCTGACATAGAGGACAATAGTTTCATTCATATTTGTATGTGGAATGACTTTTCTGTCCATATATCTACATTTTTACAACCCCGTTCACCTGTCTATACTCCTGAACTCGGAATTTTTCTATGTACATTACAGACACTGACACTGGGTCTGAACAGATGTTCATCTGCTTGCTGGATCACTCTACTTGCCTCATTTGCATGAGATTCACCTGCTTATGATGTGATTTGCATGCCATGGAGGTTTCTGTGTTGGTGCGTGTGTGTGTGCCTCTCAGCATAGTTTACTGAATCTAAAAATGTTTGCACCCAGGTAAGCAGTGTGGCGCGATGCCTACATGGAAAAAAAAATAAACTTTTATTAAATTCCCCCAGAATCTTTTTGCACAGTAGAACTAATTCAATAATTGTAAGGAATTTATTAATTTCAACAGAATCTCCCCACATATTTATAATTTTACCCTATTTTTGTTTGGTAATAAAGGAAAGTATGTCTGAAATGGTTTGCTATTTTAAGAGAAATGTTCAAAGTAATCTGTAGGAAAATGTAGCTAGAAAGTTTTCTTTAGCTAGGCTTCAAGGTCTAAAGGCAAGGCCCAGTTGTCTGCAGAACTCACCATAACAGCACATTTTAAGTCACCTAGAAACATACTGCTGCATTATTCTTACAGTTTAGTAATTGAATTGACAGGCATGTCATGCTAACTCAGAGTTCAGTACCAGTTAGTCCTGCCACTGAGCATACCTCTTTCCCAGATATTCTACTTGTAAATGCCTGCATTCTGACAGTGGCATTCTCCACTTAATTAACATTTTACTGTACGGAACAAATGAACAAAGATGGGGGATGATGAATAATCAATCAATAAATTAATAAATAAATAGGAGACATAGCAACATATCCGTAATATATCTGAGTATTGAATAACAAAACTAGAAATTTTAAGAAAATAGCAATTAAAATACCAGTGTACTGCACAACACTATTGTCATCCTACATGTCTACCATTATAGTCCTTACTAATGAGTAGAATAGAAAACGTATACTGAAATTGTCCCTCAGAGGATGGCACTTCAACTTGGCAATGCCAATTATCTCAGATGAAGCAAATCCTTTCCTAGCCTTGGTCTGAAAATCCAACTTGTTATTCTTGACAAATATTTACACTGAAGCTCAGGTGATGAATTCACAAATATCCTGAGATGGCGCCTTCTTGAAGAAAACATCTGGGTTTTCTGTTTCTCAAAGTGAGCACTAACCACTTCCATTCATGGCCTTGTTATAGTCACCACAACAATGGCAATTTAATTTCCTAACTGGTTGCTACGTTTGTGAATATCAATAAAAATTTTACAGCAAGAACACAGCCTTAATAGGCCCCAATAACATCCCAGAATAACTTCTGAATAGTCTAAAATATGACTTATCAGGAACCCTGGAGTCATTATTTAACTAGTTTTAAAACAGGCTTTGTGCCATATGAAAGGAGAACTGCAATGGTCACCCCCACTTCATAATGAATGACCTTCAGCAGATCCTGAAAACTAGTCTATGTAAGATGAAAGTGGTTAATTAAATTTACAGCACTAAACCAGTGTGTTCTCTCATTGTGCTATTATTGTGGTTTTGTTGTTTCTGGTTTATTTAACACCACTAGTTAGACAGTCTTGTTTTAACTTGTTTTGTACATCCTGGAAACTACAGACCCATTAGTGTGACTAGCCTTATTTACAAAGCCATGTAAAGAATTATCATATACATTTTTAGTAGGGATATAGGACACCTCCTGACACTTGATCCTTACCAGTATGGCTTTGATAAAGTAAGGGCATGCTTACCAAATCTGGTGGGTTTCTTTGAAGAGGTCATTAAGGCAATACATGATGGGAAAATGGTGCATACTGCCTACCTAGATCTGGCTAAATAATTTTATAAAATACCTCACTCAGACATTGTAAACAAACGTATAGAATAGGTATAAACCCCTTTATAACATGCTGTATAGCTGGCTGGCTCACTGATAAGACCCAGGAGGTTAGAATCAGTGAGGCCACCTCCACAAAGAGGCCGGTCACCAGTGAAGGGCCCATTCCTCTTGGGCACCTACTTCTCAGATGTGAAAGCCAATGTCTAAGGCCTTTGGCTGACCAAATCTGCAGATGATTGCAAACTGGGAACAGTCATTGAATCCCCACAAGATGAAAACATCCTTTAGGAAGGTGTAATACAGACAAACACTTGATTGCAAAGCCATGGCTTAAAACACAATATCAAGAAATTCATTATAGCACCTTTTGGGAAGCCAACTACCACAGGTAACTATGAGAACAATAAAACACCCTTAAAAGTTGGTTCAATCAGGGATTTGGGAACTCATATAGATTGCAATCTAGCCTTTGACCAGCATGTGTCCAAAGTTAGTAAGAAAATCCTTCTATGTTGCTGAATTTATGAGCAAGGGCATGGCATCTAGATTGAGAGATGTCATCATACCACTGTACTCAGCCTTCATCAGACCCAGCACAGAGTATAATGCCACCTTTGATGTGTACCTAACCAAACACATGCAGTAACTGGACTGTCCACAAAATTTCCTTACAAAAAGAATACAGGAAGTAAACACAGCATCCCACACTGATCATTTCAAAGCCATGTCTCTTTCCTTTGTATCATACAGATCTTTGAGAGGTGATCTTTGGCTGGCATGCAGGGCAACCCTGGAGCCTGTTTGGATGAACCTTTTGCACATCCACAGTACAAACGGCATCAGAACCACTAGATGAAAAGACCGAAATGTTGCTTTTGACATAAGAAGAACATGTTAAAGAGGCAGATATGTTTCTCAAAAAATTCCAGTTCTCTGGAACATCCATATGAAGCAGAGTCTCCCCATCCCTTTTTAAGTACAATTTGGATGAATGAATAAGTAATCAGAAATTCACCCCTAGTCTGGCTCCTATATCTCTAATAGATAAAGGCAGTTAGTAAATCACCTCCTATATAAATCAACTTTGTGGGTCACATTTGGATTGCACAATAGGATTACAAGGGCCCTAGTGGCCGTTAGCCTAGTAAACACCTATGAACCTATGAGCGTATGATATGCATTTGCATATAAACTGGTATACAATCTTCCCTTTCTTGAATATTCCAACAGTGTAGCTAGAAGTGGGAATGATATTCCTATATTAATCAGGTCTTTTACATCCCCCTCATTTTTCAAACCATTACTAAAAGACTTCCTCTCTGCCTCCTAAATCTAAATCTGCTTATTCTACATATTTTAAACACCACTCTTCTATCTGCAAAGTCGCAGTACAAGGCTTGTAAAGTTAATATTTGTGAATACCAGTACACATTTTATTATACTGAGTATTATGCTATGTATTCACTGAAACTGCATTCTACATTTGTTATTGTAAATATTGTTACTATGTTACCGGGACAAAAGTGCTCAATTTTTATTTTACTTCACTTAATATTTTCTGTAGATAAGTGTTTTCTTGATGTTTTTAATCTTTTTATTTATCAGTTTGGATTTTCTTCAATGGATGGTGGGTTGTTTTGCTCCTGGCTTACGAGTTGGTGTTTCTGGTTTTCTGAGTGCTACTGTAAATATTGATTGCATTATACATGATACCTTGGAGCTTTTCTCCCTAGACCTCCACAGAAAAAGAGTACATGTGCCAGTTGGACTTTCCTGGTAAACAAATGTCAATAAATAAATAAATAACAATGAATAATTAAATAGTTGGTTAGATTGTTTGATATGGTTAAATCAATGAAAGTAATCCAAGTGTCTGTGACGCTGGCACACAGACATGTTGTAATATATTTTATTGTAAAGGTATTACATCATATCTGTGTGCTGATGTATTTTTCTGCTAGAGAACCAACACAGCATTTCTCAATTGTTTCTACCATTGAGTGCCTGTGAAGAAAATAAGTGTTTGGAGACTTGCAGGATTTTCTAATAATATCCAAAATTGTATGCATTTGTCATTAAAATGGTCAAGTCAGAGGCATAACACTAGCATACTCAGAGATGACACCTCATAATGTAATACGTGTTTATGAAATGAGTGGCCTTTGAAGTATTCAGTGTACACACTTAACTGAAAGAAGGGAAGTATGCAAACAAAAAGTTGTGAATGAAAATCTCAAAAGTACGTTCAAAATGAATGAAAGGAATTAAAATAAAATGATATGAATACCACACAGTTATCTGAGATGATATCATGCAATAAAAATAAAATCAGGGATCATGTCCAGTACAAACAATGTGGCAGGTGCCATTAGACAAGCACATTATAAAGCCGTTATTTGTAGCTGTAGGGTCTGTGAAGCTCAGAATCATTTCTCAGAGTATGTAAAGCTCAAAGTAAATCTCTTTACTAAGATTTGCATGTAGTAGAAGCAAAGTATAATACAAGAAATAAATGGATCGGGCACTGCTGAAATGAATAATATAAATGTAGTACAGAATTTATCCATTAAAATGTTATAGAAAAGCATATAGTTATAGCCAAGTAATTATGTTTATACTTGAAACTGCTACTGGGTACACTACGATGTCATACCCTTCTTATAATCACCTAATCTGAATAATACTGTATACAACTTACTATGCAACCTTCTGACATATTCAGAGTACAAACTAAAGCCATGGAGTCAGATTATGCTTCCTTGTAAGCACACACATAAAACCTTCACGATAATAGTCCCTGCTATGCCACACACACACACACACACACACACACACACACACACACACACACACACACACACATACATTAACATACCTACTACAGCTATCACTCCACTAACCTCCCTGTAACTTACCTGTTACACAGTTTTTCCCTTAAATGTAATGGGTGAATCTACCCTTTTGCCTATGTTAATCCTTTAGTGTAATCATTTCCACAGAAGAGCATATGGCTAATTAGCACAGGTGAGAGCCCCAAAATGCCTCACTTAGTATTTAGCTTACTCATGAAAATAGCTCATCGTGGTAATTCGACAGACCATGTCTAAAATTAGGAAAGATCATCCCAGCACTTGTTCTTTCATCGAGTTATTTATATATAAATATAATGAGAAAATTAAAAACAAACCATGCTGGTGGTCCACCAGCATAAATAAACTCTAGAAAAATATTGTTAAAGTGTACAGAACATCAGAAGACCCTGTATCAAGGATGACATCAGAAAATTGACTAAACACTCAAAACATGCTATTAGGTCTACTGAATCAGTCCATGAACTTAGATTAGTGTCTGAAGCTAAAGAAAATTGCAAATCTGCCTTTAGCTTTGCTACGAAGCTAAGATATAATATTTAATATTGCTCTGAACTTATCCATAACAGCAACAACTACTCTGATCCAGCAGACATTGCCAAAATACTAGGCAATAAATTCAGTGCAAGTTTTAACCAAGAGTTGATTATCCAAAGCCCACTTATCCCGGAATCTCTGAGACCCCCATCTTCACCAAAAGATATGTACTGAGGGTGCTCTCTAAGACAAAAATACTTCCTGCATGCCACCTGAAAATATAATTGGCTGTTTAATAATTTGCTGTATACTTGCCCTGGCATAGCCACTCCTTAAACTATTTAACCTGAGTTTAGCCACTGGCTTTGTCACTGTGGTCTGGCACAAAGCAGTACTGAGGTCACTCCAAAAGGCTGGCCCAACCACTGACCACAGAAATCATGGACCCCATAAAACCCATCTTATTTGTAAAGTCATAAAAAATACTACAATCCACCTTATAATCTATATCAAAATCTCATCAAGCTAGACCCACAGCAGTTTGGCTTTGTCTAGTCAATCCGGTTAACTTCTTTAAAAAAAACAGACTGTTGATAGGGATCATGCTGCCCACATGGTGAAGCTTAACCTGGTCAAGGCATTTGACACCATCTCCCATGTCAACATAACATTAGTAAGCATAATGCTTTACAAATACTTTTCTTTCTTGTAAGATAGAAAATTGTCTAAAAGACAGAACCTTCTTGGTGCTGGTGCTAGGTACCTCATCAGAGTATAAAGGCGACTAGTGTTACCCTGCAGGGCTCAATGCTGGAACCTCATCTGTTCAATATCTACTTGTCTAATCCCCAGATCATGAATCAAGACCTCCTGTTAAACAAGTCTGCAGACTCTCAGGTTCATCTCTGATGCCCAAGCCCTTCAGCATTACCTTACACATGTAAATAATTTGCAAACAAAAGCATTAAATACCTAAAAGTGCAATTTTGCTACCTAGGGTGTACAATCCATCCAGCACCCCAAAACGAGAACTTTGTTAAAGACCTTGGAAGTCAGGCTGATAATTTTCTCTCCTTTGATCATAATCTAATCACAGTAATGAGAGAGTCAATCTACTTATCACAGCTCATTGTCAAAGGAATAGTATCCAGATCTGAATAGCTCATTGTCCTCTTATATTCTGCATTGATTAGGCCAACTATTGGTTCAATGCTCCTTTGCAATGTAACTCACTAGATGTATCAAACAACCAGAAAGACCTCAGAGGTTCTAATTAAGAAAGTAATTGGCCTAAAAACCTTAAGCTACCAGAAAGGACAGGAGGCTGTGCCCCTTTTATTCAGTGAGCTATAGAGCCCTGAGAGAAGCTCTGTGCCTCACCTTTCCTGCCAATAGGAACCATGCGGTCTTAGATCTCTTGTATCTCCACAAATCAAATTGTCCCACAAACAGCAGAAGCAGGGATCTCAATCTGCATTAGCAACTAAATAAAAAAAAAAGACAGTTGAGTGATAATTTCATTAATAAGCACTCTTCCCACCACTGGAGTAGACTCCAACTTCAAAATAAGCAGAGATACAGTTTTTTTCCTTCAGCTGGGAACTGGATGATTGAATGGGTATTCATAAATTTACCTCTTGCTTGACTGACCTAGTCTTCTTCAACAAGTTGGTACAGTCTAGGTGTTGGTACAGACCATGAATGCATGCATGTTTTCCTTCTAACCTTTGAATTATTTTTACCATTCCTAGCAACATCTCCCTAACTGGATCACTGAGCACACTGAAAGCTGCTTTCTTAAAGTGCTGCTGTTTAAAAAAGGAGTTTGAATTTCTCAGTTTTGTTCTGACATTTTATTTTTTGTCAAATGGTATCAGACTGTAGCCAGAGTAGGTTAATAATGTGCAAACACCTCTCTCTTGGGTGATCATCAATGTGGAAGGCTGTAAAAGCACTTCCTGACAAGATATTGCTATTTGCACTGGTATAAAATTTAAAGTCCACATGCTGTCTATTAATTCCCAGTACTTGCTTCCCACAGTTTTCAATGTATGAAGATTTTTCACTTCCATAGAATCAAGAACCAATTAATTTTCCTGTTTATATTTAACGATTCTTGTAGATACATAGTCTTTGCTTTCAAAACATTTTAAATAAAATGTTTTCTAGCACAAATTCTTCAGAAATGATTAGAAAATGTTTTCTATCTTGAATCCTCAGATGCATTTATTTTCCATATCCATCAATTTTACATCATATCCTGCATTTTTTGCTGCGTTTTGTAACTCAGATTTTTGACTCATGTTCTTGTCAGTCATGTTTTTTCATTTAAAAGTAATGACACTTGCTTTGCATGTATCCACAAAATTTGATAAAAAAGGCATGTTTTTGTAATGTTTGTTTCATTATTTCTTCAGCCACTAATTAGTGTAATTGTATTAGCGAATAATGCAGATTATGACTGCCTGCTGGAAACCAACAGTCAAAAACTGGCAAGTCAAATACCACAGGTCATCTGCCTATGTGGCTGATAAATGCAGGCATCATGGATATGAAAATGCTGTCCTCCCAAAAATATACCCCTTCAGCACCTGAGTGTTAACGCTACAAGAACCTATAAAGTTTACTAGAGAAGAATGCACTTCTCATGGAAACTAACAGCTAAAGTGGCAAGGAACTGCCAAATAATACCTGTCTCTTGCATCTCTGGGAGCTAGGTGCCAGGTGATAAATTGTAATGGCTAATATTCATAATCATTCAGCAATGCTACCATTCATTTACTTCATCCCAGAAACTATTGTCAGGTACCTTTACTGTGCTGCTGAGGTGGGCTGACACCCATTTCCTGATCGATGTACCTTCACATACATACATATACATCAGTCTGGTATCTTGGTGCTGCAGTCAGCCATGTCTGTCACATGTTTTAATAGCCTTGGGACATACACTGGCCACCTGCTGGCTGCATGTCCTCATAACGTTCAGTGAATTTTTTCCATGCCACACACAGCAACACTGACATGCCACCACTTTATGTTTTGTTAAGCTCTCTTGGCCACAAGAAGAGTGGCCTCATTTTCTATGACCTGCTAATAGGATTCAAAATCATAGCTTAGAATCTTGTAATTTTTTTCTCTGTCCTAAAGCTAATCAAACTAGGCATCCCTAGTCCCCACAACACATAGTGTTCTGGCAAATAATAAATGATTAATACCTGATAAATTCTATCTGGGCTGGGAAATGCTATTGAATTTCAAGTTCTGCTATTTGTATGTTCATGTCTTAGAAATGTAAGAGTGACGAACACTTTACGAATACTTTGACAGAAGCATTTGAGAATGCATCTAAGTGAACATTTTTCCACTTACTTTGCTGAAAACAAAGCTGTCAGTTTCCTCCTACATTTTCTTGAAGTACAAGAATTCCATCATGACTGTGTAATTAAATCCTGTTTCCAGTGATAACTGTACCTCAGTGGTACAGAAACACAGACTTCTCCAAGCCTCCCAAGAAAATATGTTTCTTTACATTTGTAGGTAAACATATATTTTTGTTTCTGGCAGCTGTTTTGCCACAGTGACATGACATCATAGCAGTAGGGCTAATAAATATCACACAGACACAGCATATGTGGTCAAAACACCATGAGATTTATATTCAAACTGAGATAAGTAGAAATTCTGCATACCACATAACATGCCAATCAATATAGATGACTCATTAGCATTAAAGCTATATACCCATAGATGACAATCTGTACACTATCAATTTCTTTTTAATAGAGAAAATTATTTTTATATGCTGCATAAACACAAGCAAGATTGTTACTAAAACAATGGATTATTCCACATGGTCAAACTGTCCCATTCAAACAATAGCATAGTCTGCAAACAATGTTTAATGAACATCCCAATGTCAAGACTCACAACAAGTAATGTTTGCTGCTGTAACTACAGTCTCATGAAAAATAAATTGAACAAATTATGACCACAGTGCCCATTAATTGCATGTGCAAAACTCATTGTGCATACATCAGGACATGAAAAATAAATGTGCATTCCCAAACCATACCAATTACACTTAAAGTCATGTTAGAAATATGCCCATCAATTTCATGTTTCATACATAGTACAGTACCTACCATTACTGTTACTAAAAATTGTAATATATTGTCAGTGTCCAAACATCTGCAACAATTGTGAAACTTTGTGAGACATGATACAGATTCATTTATTGTTTGCTTGTTTGTTTACTTACTCACCTATTTATTTTTATTTGTTAACTGGGGCTAGAACACTAATCACCATAAACCTTTTTCAGTTTTTCAGTTTCAGCCTATGATTACAAACTGCAAGAGTAACCATATACAATCATTTAATAATAAGCACATAATAAATGAACAATAAACATGTTCTACTCATACAACTTACTTTACCAATAAGAATGGGCAATTAGCAATCTGTACACAACAGCATGGTTTTAACATGTAAACCATTATACAAAGAGGAATAGACTTGTGAATTTACAACATATAAAGAATTCATAAGATATAAAAGGTTTGGAATTTACTGAATAACAGTTTACAGAGAGGGATGATTTAGGAAAGTTGAGAAGGATCTGTAGTGAAGTCAGTTAGCTGGAATGATGGAGGAAAATCCTGAGTAACAATAAGGATGACAGAAAAAGGAAGAGTCACAGTTGAGAATTATGTTGGTTGTTCCACTGGGCAGTGAAATAGAAATGATGTATGTTAGTCAGAAAGGAACAAGAATGAAGAGGAAGAATATAGATGAAAGAAAAATTAAAATACTTGGTGAAGAATTGTGCTGATCATTAATTTTGGCAATTTAGTTCATTAACATATTATAATACATGCGAAAGGAAAATAAGCTTTGAGAATAAGCCCTAGATGACAGCATTGTTCAAACAGCAGTTGCATTTGGTGTATTTAAATAAGAATTGGTTAAGTTGCCTTATGAATTTTTGGTAGGATTGGTGTGTTGGGATTTCCAGATCATTGGGCTAGCACTGAAAATGTTATCACTTCTCTACACTAACAGAGTTCCATAGACACTGCTGGTGATAAAGGAGAAAATGCTAATACTGTTAAATCCTTTACAATAACTTTGACACTACAATATGCCAGTGTGCTGATATTGATAGCCTACAAGTAAACTATACAAAGAGATGTCCTTTGAAAGACAGTCATGAAAGGCACTGTTTTTCTAAAGAGTAAAGAAATAATAGTAATGTTACAGGATGTTCCGCCCATGTGCAAGATTTTTCACTATGCAAATACACTTGTCTGGCCTCCTAACAGTTGTATCAAATCTTCATCTGTCTCCTTTAGACACTCACATACCCACACTCAAACACAAATGCACACACATACAAATAAATGCATGTGCACACATGAAAATTGAGCATAATTTATGCCACAGATGACTATTATTTCATCAGTAGCCACAATACTATAAAGAAAATAAAAGCACCCCAATGCAATCCAAAGCAGCCATGGTCATAGGAACAGCTTTGACCTATACATATATGATGCAAATAAAAGAACAAGCATTTTTCAACACACGTAGGATGGCAAGAATGGACTTGTATACTGAACAAATGGATTAAATAGAATCATTTTGATCACTGACATATAATAGCAATGCAATATTGGATTGTATGTGTAACTAAATCCTTTGTGTATAAATAAACACAAAAATAAACAGATATATAATTCATTCCTGACAAGCATGCTACATTGTCCTGTAATATTACCACAGATAAAGCAGTACAACTCTTCACATATAGACCCATCCTATTTCAGTCTGTCGTGGATATCTATTTCTTTAATGCTTCTTTTATGCATGCAGCATCGTCTGATCTGTCCCCTAGTAGCTACAAATATTATTAATGAGTGACTATGTGGACAGCCAAAATAGTGTTCTTCCAGTTTTTAGAGATTGGTATAAGATGAGTTAACTTCATTCATTCAAAATGCAAAGTTTGAAAGATATAGCAGTTAGCTGAGGGACCTGCTTCTGACTGAAACAGAGGAGGACATTCTCTTGTTCACCTTGCCAGAGTTTTGGACTTCTTATTAAGAGGTACTATGTTGGTTTGCATTTTGTCTGTATTCGTGTGCATTTTGATGGCTTGATTAATGAAAACATCAGGTCTTGCTCTAAATTCAATCTGCTTGACTACTAAGACTCTGATTTCAGGTATGCACCAGAGAACTTTCGGAACTATTGGAAGAAACAGCTTTTTCACAACAGAATCAAGACACCGAAGACTGAACCTTTCAGTCTTAAACTCCATAGCTTGAGAAAGAATTGTATTTATGTTGCCTCCGCTGTCCATCTTGGGGCCTCGTCCGTTGTTATGACTGACCATCGCTTTCCTCTCCCAACTGTCATTTTTATGCCGCTGAACAGCATCGGGTATTAGTGGCGGCACAGACCCTATTTCATGGGGGAAGAGTACAGTAAAGGTTCACAAAACACCCAACAGCAACACCATTACAGAAACATAAAGAATTAGCAATGAGCAACAAAGCGCCACATGCAAGAAGAACCTAAACTCCAGAGTGAAACAATTCTCAACGTAAAAATTAATGAGCAAAACCAAAACTAAAGCGCAGATTAAAGGAACACATTTATCATAAAATGAAGAGTAACCAAGGACGAAGAAAGGTTTATCAGAACTGTAACTGTAATATGTGGCTACCTTGAAGTCAGGCCTTAAAGAGGTATTTTTCTACATCTTCTATGATCCTCTGAAGATGTATTTTTTGGACTAGGGACTGTGCTTATGTGTCAACGATTCTGTCTTTTTAAATGGAATTGGTTTCATCAAACAAATTCAGAACATTTTTTTGATGTTTAGGGGAAAATTGATCTGTTTTTTTTTTCAAGTGGACTATCTGGTGCGTATGTGTTAATGGATCTGTCTTTTCCAATGGAACTGGTTTCTTTAAATAGATTCGGAGCATTTTTTGCTGTTTAGGTGGTAATTGAACTGTATTTTTTTTTCTCTGAAACGGATTTGTTCTTTTCCAACGAATCGGGTCCACTTTTACAAACGCTAAGATTTTTTCTTTGTTTAACATTACATCTGGTTGGATTGGACCTGGATTAATAACAGGTCATGTATCTGGGACCTGTTAAGACCCTTTTGTATTACTGGATGTTGTCTATGGGTCTTGGGACTTAATCTACAATCTTAATTTGGTTTATGGTTTGAATTTTACATTTGTTGGCTTCATTATATTGGACTTCAACACAGAGTTACATTAACTTTTACATCTAAGGGTGTGTATGTATCCACCTCATTACATTTATTTTGATATAGGCATACAATAGGCCTGGGATCACTTTGGACATATTAGCTCTAAGGGAGATAGTGAATATATGTGTATAGTTTGATATGCACAATCATTGCACTCTTATAATTATATTGTAGGGGCTATTACAGTTTTGGTTTTGCCTCTCATCCAAATGTATTTGTGCTCCTTGTAACCTGATCACCTCCCTCCACCAATTACTACTACTGGCCACACCCCCAGGAAATTACACCTACTTTTGTACTCCTCTCACTGCTACCATACCTTAGAACCTACTCTCAATCCTAAGGCCTTACACCCTCTATTTCCCGCTATACCCTAACATGTTTCTTCTAGTAATTTTCCTCCTACTGTCACTCTCTTTCTTAACCTACATTACATCCAGTCACACATTTAACCCCATAGATAATACCACCTTTTATACAACACATACTTTAATACATATTAACACATATACCAACTTTACTATCTGTCCAACATTATTTAAAGACAACATAATACTATATACTAATAAGACCCACCTTCCAAATCCTTACAATAGTAAAACCCCTTCTTAAAGTTTTCACAAGTATAGCACTCACAATTAAGCATATAATAATTCTTAGCACAATACTCCTTATATCAGGCGACATTCACCCAAACCCAGGACCCTGCTACACTAGCCTAAAAAATAAAACTCAATCAGACCTACTGATCATAAATATCAATGCCAAAAGTATTTCAAACTCCCAGACCTACATGTATTACTTTCTCACCATTCCCCAGATATTTTCACTATCTCAGAAACCTGGCTCAAACCCTCTATCTCAAACAATGAAATTCTCCCATCAGGATACAATATTCTAAGGTTAGACAGAACAGGCAGGAAAGGAGATGGAGTTGCCATTTTCTTTAAAAATTCACTTAACCTCCAGCCACTTCAAACCTCCATACCCATATTTCAGAACGCAGAAATCGTAGGTGCCACTCTATCTGTGAACAATGAAAAACAAATTAACATTCTATGTAGCTATTTCCCTCCTGGAAATAACTCCCATACTATAGAGGAAATTCTTCAGTGGCTCAGTCAAAACCTTCCACACGAAACAATTGTACTAGGAGATCTAAACACTGACTGGATAGCATGTAACTCAACTAACCCCTCCATTCCAATAAATCTCTATGGATTTGCCCAATTAATCCAAGAACCCACAAGAATAGACAAAAAATCCCAAAGACAGTCTATTATTGACTGGACATTAGTAAACTATCCCAAATGTAACTATCACATAGGACTCCTACTAGTGGACTAAGCAACCATCTCCCTACTTTTCTCCTTAGGAAACATGCCAATATCACAAAGCCCATAGTCTATAGACAAGTCAGGGCCAACAAAAACTTAAACCCAGAGGAACTAAATGACACTTTAAAACAATGCAACTGGGAGCACTAAAAACTCTAGACCTAGACCAAGCAGTAGAATATTTCAACAAAACATTCACTAGAGTTCTAAATGCAATTGCCCCAGTCAGAAACATTAGAGTCAAAGCAAACTATGCTCCATGGCTGAGCAGAGATGCAAGAGCCTTATTAACATCTAGGGACTCAGCTTGGAAACAATGGAAAAAAGACAACTCCAACCAAAGTAAACAAAACTATAAACAACTCAGGAACCAAGCCAAAAAATAAACAAAACTAGACAAACAAAACTACTTCCTCAGATTACAAAACAAACACTCAAAAAAACCCCACAAACGTCTGGAACACCTTAAACTCACTGCTAAGACCAGGTAAAACTACCACCCCCACCCCTAAATTCCCCAATAATGAAAATAGCAATATCGCTACTCAACTAAACCATCACTTCATAAACTCAATTCACACATTAACCAGCCAATTCAACAAACACAATGACCTACCCATTACTACTAAAAATAGCACTCCAAATAACTCAGCAAAACTCTCAAATAACTTACCCCCCCTTTACTCTCTCACCTGTTCCAACTACCAAAATGAAGAAGCTCATCTGTAAATTAAAACCTACAACTCTTGCAGACGATGAAATACCTGCAAACTTTTTGAAAATAGCAGCTGACTCGTTATCTTACGCTATCTCAATCCTTATCAATCGGTCAATCAAAGAAGGCTATGTTCCTCAAATCTGGAAAATCTCCTACATCATACCACTACATAAAGGTGGTAGCTCATATGACTTTTCCAACTATCGGCCAATAGCCATTCTCTCTTCCTTTTCCAAGCTTTTAGAGAAATGTATCCACTCCCAGGTTCTCCAGTACTTAACCTCACATAATCTTCTTTCCCTCACTCAACATGGCTTCCGCCCTCATCACAGCATAACTACTGCTCTTCTGTCTTTCATAAATGAGGTTAACCTGCACAGAAATAATAATAACTTTGTATCTGCTATCTTCCTTGACCTTTCTAAAGCTTTCAACATGGTTTCGCATCCCCTACTACTTGATGCCCTCTCTGCCCTATCCTTTGATTCCCCTACCATCTCCTGGTTCAAAAGCTATCAGATAGACAGCAAGCTGTCCAATGGCAAGCTGAGCTATCACCCCTCCTCCCTACCTCTATAGGTGTATCTCAGGGGTCAATACTTGGCCCGCTATTGTTCTCTATTTTCACAAATAACCTACATACCTCCTACAAACAAGCCACATTAATACAATATGCCGATGACTCAACACTTATCTGTGCAGCCCCATTTCTTACCACCCTAAACAAACTGGCCCATGACTCCTTCTCTTCTGTAGAAGTCTGGATCTCTGACATCCAATTGATTCTCAACCCTAATAAAACAAAACTTCTCTTGTTTGCCCCCAACAAATCCAGATCCACTTCCCTAACCTTCTCAATTACATGTAGAAATGGCACAGTCATCTCTCCTACCACACATACAAAATTCCTAAGAGTTGAGATTGATAAAAATCTGTACTTCAATATTCACATAGCTCAAACTCTCCAGAAGGTCCACAAAAATGGGTACTCTTTATAGACACAAGAATTTTCTCACTGACAAAGCAAGAATCACCCTAGCCCAAACTCATCTCTTATCCACACTACTGTATGCTGCACCCATATTTACCCATATTAGAAAAACAGACCTCAACAAATTTGAGGGATGTTACAACAGAATTGCTAAATTTGCAAACAACTCCCCATTCAAAACCCACCACTGCAAAGTACTTACTGACTTTCAATGGCTCGAATTCCCACAATTACTTAACTACCAACAGCTTACATGTGCTTTTAATACCCTAAACAACCCAAACAAAACTCCATCACTAAAACATCTACTAACCCACTACTCTTCTAATCATTCTCTTAGATCTTCTAATAAACCTCTCCTTAACATCACCACTGCCAACAATACTGCCACTAAAGCCCTATACTCCTACAAAATAGCTAAATACTGGAACACTCTCCCCTCTAGCATAATCAATACATCCACAAACTCCCACTTCAAATCACTACTCAAAGCACATCTTAGAAAAACCTGGATCTACCCATGTATCACCTAACTATCCACCTTTTATCCACTGGCACTCCTCTCCATGTTTCTGTAACGTAGCCATTTTTCTGTCATGCAAATCAGATTAAAAGATGTATGATACTATGCTAGCCTTTATTAATAATTAATTCTACTACTGTCTACTCATTGTATTATATAAAGTGTAATGTGTAGCTGTTAGCAAGAATTGTATTCTTTTCACTTATTTGTAACTCTGGAGCTTTGCTCCCCGGGCCTCTATTGAAAATGGACCTGTTCCAGTTTTACTATCCCGATTAACAAATGTAAAATAAAAATAAATAAATAAAAATTTATAAAACTTGTAGCTTAAAACCACTGCAGTGTTTTTCTTATGCCTTTTTCATGCAAACTACAGCTTGATGTTTATTAGAGTTCCTTAGAGCTTAACAAGCAAGTGGTAATTGCTTCTTCTGTTTATGCAAATTGAAAGAAATATATATTTCCTGATTTTATGGAACATGAACTTGCATGGAAATATTTAGACATAAAATGTTGAAAGTGAACATATAAACCATGTCAAGATAACATGAGAGCAGCTATACTGCCATCTGTATCTGTTTACTCCTTTTACCGTGAAAAATGTGGATATGGCTTTTATTGGGTATATATTAGAACATCAAAGTTTCAGAACTTCAAATGTTCTAATATTGACCCCTAATAAGCGAAAGCTGAAAATTGCAAAGTTTCAGAAAACCGCTTTGCTATTTTCAGCACTGTTGTGGAAAGTTACGGGTCGGGTTCAGGTAAGTGTGCGATTGTGTGGATGTGAGGGTTAGAGCAGGTTAGGTGAATTAGGGTTAGGGCGAGGGTTGGGTAAGTGTGCAAATGTGTGGACGTGAGGGTTAGGGCGGGGTAGGTGAATTAGGGTTAGGGCGCGGGTGAGGTGTGTGTGCAATAGTGACGGACCTTAGGGTTTGGGTTTGGGTTAAGGTAAATGGGTAGATAGTGGTGTATGTGTAGTTTAATGAAGGGTTAGATGTAAGATTTTAGGTGTATGTGTGTGGATTGCTGTTTGTTTGGTATGTTTGTGTTGTGTGTATGTGTTTTGGAACAGCAAATTTTTTCCCTAGGAAAACATTTGCTGTTCTGAATTTTCGATGTTATCAGTTTTCGGTTACTAGGAGTCGATATTAGAACATTCAAAGTTCTAAAACTTCGATGTTCTAATATAGACCCCCTTTTATAATAGTTATAAAAGCTTTGAACCATGTATGTTTTTTCTATTTTAGAAAATATAAAAGGGCTTGTATATGTGCATATAGTTGAGTCTGTCTCTATGTTGTGATGTTCCTTACCATGATGTTATCCTCCCTCTTTACTCCTTTTACCTTGGAATGTGTGTATCATGATACTCTTCTAATAAACAATGTGTTTGCATCCAGAATCTTTGACTGTCTGTATATTGAACTTAGTAGTTGGATATTAGGTGTTGACAAATATTCCTTTTCATTTGGTCCTGTGACTCAGATTTAACCAACGATTATTTGTTTGGAAAATATCATTCAAGCCTTTGGCAGGGATATCGTCAATAAAAATGCTGCATTGGATCGTATGCACATTATTTATTGCAATTGTGAATGCATTCAGTGATTAGGTTTATATTCACAATTGTGAGGTTTCATAACAGCATATGCTATAGCCATTAACCTGGAGGGGCCATATACTTAGACAAAATTGGGTTTCAGTCATAAATCCATAGCATGGAGGAACCCTGCAAGTTATGGATGTGTATGTCTGACAGTTTGTATAAATCTATGTGTATGATTAAGTGTATTCTGTGGTACTAGACATAAAAGTTAAATTACAAAACAGTGTCACATATCTTATACAATGGCTACAGCAGGCAGTAAAATCAATGAACCTTTTGTAGGTTTTCCCGCACATTATATGTGCAGCAAATATCAGGAGAAATCTTGTCAGCCCATAGCATATTGGCATAAACTAACTAACTAAACCAAATCTAGATTCATAATTTTCTTTTGATACAACAAAAATATTTCATTTATGAAGAAAATTAGAACATGAGGGTAATAAGATAAAAACTGATCAATGGAATAGTTATAATGATTGTAAAACTGAAACTTTTAAAAGAGACAAGGAATCTATTGTAAAGGGAGTTAAAAGATACACATGACAAATTGTTACAACAAGATAAAGAACTTAGACATAGAGTAGAAGCATGTAATACCATACTAACTGCTCCTTTGTATCCAGCCATTTCAAATGACCATATTGCAGTTGGGGGGGAGTCTTCCGAGTAAGATGATTAGCTTATCTTCTTCCCTCATCGCAGAAATGATCAGGTCCCTCATTAATCCCAACAAGACAATGGTCAGGCTACAGCCTCACAGAAAAGTGCATCTACACATCCACCCCTTCTGTAATGCCACACTCACCATTAGCCTCACCCCAACCCGAATCTTTTAGTACTGTCCACCCCAAAATGTCTAGACTATGATGGGGGCATCTGACAGCAACATGAAGTAGAATATCTAGGTAAAAAGGTACACTTTATTCACCAAAAGGTACGACAGGCTACAAAGCAAGAAGAGAAAGTTGATAATTCTTTATATCCCGTCAGAGAGATACCGCATGCAAACGGTACTATGGCATTAATCTGCAGATCGTAAACACATACTGATTTACATATTGTAGTTAAAACGTTTTTTAACATTAAACAAGTTTCATTGTTATTCAAATATATGAACCCACACTGGTAGATTTCAGCTAGTTGTTAAAAGCTTTAGTCCTGCCTGATATATATGACAGAATGAAAGACAACGCCACATTGACCCCAGAAAGGGACCCAAATTATTCAACTGCTGATGGGAAGAGTGCATTATCAGAAATTAGAAAGAAGCTCTTACAAGAAATGTTGACAATTTGTTCTGTTAAAGCAAACTGGAATAAAATTATTACATATAAGCAAGGTAAGTGAGAAACACCAGCTGATTACTTTAGCAGACTTAGGAAAGTATTTTAGCACATTCTGTTATTTCAGATCCAATAGCAAATGCTAAAGCAGCTTTTAACTCTACTTTTGTGCATAGACTCCTAACTATGTGTAGGCATTGGTAAAGCAAAATCAGGCAACCTGGCAGGAGGAAGAAAGAGATAAGGTAATAAAATATTTAGAACACTAGATAGATCAAGCAGATACAAAGGGAAGAGATGCAGATGACAAACTCATGCGATTGCAAGTACAGGGTTTTGAAAGAAGGGGTAGAGGCAGGGACAGAGGTAGGCAAGGTAGACAGGGCAGAGGAAGAACAACAAATGTTCAAAAATCAAGCTGGCGGGGGGACTTGTCTAAACTGTGAATGGGACATTGGAAAGGAGAATACCTAATCCACAGCAGCAAAAACAGCAAATGCAGCAGTGGCAAAACCAAAATCATTTCAATGTTTCTCTACCGCCATCACCCCCAGACTGGCAGCAAATGTAAGGAGAAATATACAGAAAACACTCAGTAGGAATGAATTAAACAAAAGAGCGTTAATGCAGGTAGATCAACAAGAACCTTCTGTTGAGCTAAAAGTATGACAAAAAGATGTTCTGTTTCTGAGTGACACTGAAGAAACTCAATCTGTGTTGAAAATAAGTGACCAGGATAAAATTTCAGTATCATTTGAAAAAGTGTCAGCAGTGGGTTTCACTAACACTCGCTGTTTTTCCTGTATCTAAACCTATCTTGGTCTTTTTAAGACTCATTGAAAATAAGCATGGCTTTCTATTAAGCACCTTGGCTCCAACAAACTTAGTGAGTAGGGATCTGCTTTGTAAATTATGAGGCACTATCTGTTGCACTACAGATGGCATTTATTTAGAAGTGCTTGCAGAATCTGAAGAAGTAATTGCCATACTTAGTGTTACTGAGGAAAGAACAGAAGAACCATGTTTGAGTGCAGATGTCAGACTGTTACAGCGGGTTCCTGACATTTTGTGGGCAAGACATTCTAATGAGGTAGGTCTGTTAAAATCTGCCTTACCTGTAAAAATAGGTGTGGATCCTATGAAGACACTTCCTCACATAGCACAGTATCCTTTAAGACCAGAGGCAGAACAGGCAATCATACCTTTAATTGACTTGATGCTTCAGCAGGGAATTATAGCAAAACATGCATAGTTGCTGTAATACTCCCATTTTGCCAGTTAAAAAGACAGTCAGAGATAAATACAGGTTTTTACAGGACTTAAGAGCAGTCAGTAAGGTTGTCATCCCTTAATATCCTATATTGCCAAACCCAGCAACCATACTGAGCTGCGTACCACCATGGGCTACTTACTTTTCTTTAGTAGATGTATGTTCAGCTTTCTTTTGTATCCCTATTTATTCATATATCCAGTATTTATTTGCTTTCACATATAGGGGAATTCAATATACATGGCTATGACTGCCAGAAGAGTTTGTTGATAGTCCCTCAATCTTTTCACAAATTGCGTTGTTGCCTCACAGCAAGAGGTTCTCCCATTCGATTCTCGGCTGGAGTGCGGGGACTGCCTTCTGTGTGGAGTCTGCATGTCCTCCTCACAGTTAGGTGGGCATTTGAAAGACGTGTAAATGGGCATGCCTTCATTGAAGGTTGAACTTCGAGCTGGCACCTCGGCGTTTGTGAAAATCTACTGCCAATCATTAGCGGACCGGAGTTCCGCTGTGGCGACCCCTAACCGGGAAAAGCTGAAAGACAAACACCAACATCCTTGAAGAAATCCAGTTTCCATGCAAATTTGTATTGGTACAATATGTAGATGATTTACTTATACCTTCAGATACAGTAACATATTGTCTGTGGGAAATCATGCATTTACTGACTGAATTAAAAAAAAGGCACACAAAGTATCACAGGAAAAACTTCTCTTGTGGTCACCTAAGGTGAAGTATTTAGGATACTTAATACGCAGAGAGAGGCATCTCCTGCCTTCACGTCTTGAAGCTATCATAAAGGAACCCTTCCCTGTTACTCAGAAGCACCTGAAAGCACTTCTAGACATGGATGGATACTGTAGACAATGGGTACCAAATTACACAGACATTGTTAAGCCATTGACAGACGTGCATAAACAAGACACACCAGAGCCGTTGCCCTGGAAAGAAAAGGAAGAAACTGCTTTTACTTTCTTAAAACAAACTCTTGCTATAGCCTTAGCTTTAGGAATTCCAAATTATAAGAAACGTTTCACTTTGTCCTGCCATGAAAAGGGTAGTATGCAGCAGGGGTACTAGTTGAAAAACACGGTGATGCATTTAGACCTATTGCATATTACAAATTATTGTTAGGCCCATTGGCTAGAGGATTACCAGGCTGCTGCAGGCTGTAGCAGCAGCTGCAATGATAGAACAATCTGCTCCACTGGTCCTAGGACACAAACTTACAGTTCCCCGTGCAGTATCTGCTCTGTTGCTAAAATCTAAAATGCAGCATCTGTTGGCTGCCAGTTTAACAAAACATGAATTGCTGCTTATTTCTACCCTTTAATCACCATTGAGTGATGTCCTATATTCAACCCAGCATCCCTCCTGCATATGCCAGGAGATTGTAAACCGCATGATTGTATAATCATGACTAACCATATGCTTTCTCCTAGGCCGGATTGGTTTGTGGACGGATCATGTGGAATAGACAAAATGGAAATCTTATTGTATGCATTGCTTTATATACAGAAAATACAGTATTGCATCAGGAAAGACTGGAAGGGGTTATGTCTGCACAAGTTGCTGAATTGATTGCATTAACCAAAGCCTGTAAAACAGCTAGAGATCAAGTTGTGAACAGCTATACTGACAGCCATTATGGGTTTGGGCTAGTCCATGACTTTGGGATGCTGTGGAGACAGAGAGGATTTTTAACATTAGCAGGTACTGAGATAAAAATGGAAAGTTTGTCAAAGACTTTTTAGATGCTTTTTTGTTACCAAAAGCTTTATCCATAGTTAAAGTGCAAGCTCACATAAAACGTGACACTGTTGCTGTAAAAGATAATTGACTAGCTAGCAGATTATGCAGACAAACAGGCTGCTGGTTTGAATATCACCATGAATTTTGTTTTTATAGTGAAGAAAGTATATACAAAAGCTGACAATCCTTGTAATTGTAATTATTTAATTACATTACAGAATAAAACTTCAGGTGCCAAGAAAAAGAGGTGGATCATCGCAGGCTGTAAAAATATGCAGACTTAACATTTAGACACCATGATGACAGGATAGTAGCACCTTTGGCTGTATTACCCAGGTAAGTAAGGGCACATCACTTACCAAGTCACATTGGTAAGCATGGACTTCTTAATCTTATTCAATGGGATTGGTTTGCCCCTACTTTCTCGATCTCTAGTTAGCCATTATATAAATAATTGTGAGATCTGTTTGTCACATAATGTCACACCTCCTGTAAAAAAAAATAAATAAACGTCTGCTTTACCATCACCTTGGGGGCCTTTGTAAATGTTCAGATTAATTCTCAAGATGAGAAAATATGCTACATTTTGATATATTTTGGTTATTGTCTATGTTTTTTCTGCATGGGTGGAAGCATCTCCATGTGCTAAGTGTGATACTGAAACAGTAGTGAAGAAAATGATAAAATAATTTATTCCTAGATTTGACGTACTCCACAATATTAATTCAGAGAGAGATACTCATTTTACTACTGAAATTGGTAAGGAATTGTGTTCTATATTACAAATTTCTTTACAGATAGATTCTCACCATCATTCACAGTCATCTGGTCTTGTTCAAAGGTTTAACTAGACTATTAAAATCAGAATTAGCAAAGTTTGTAGAGAAAATGGGTTAAAATGGTCAGATGCTTTGCCTCTGGCTCTGATGAGCATGTGAGAAAATGTAAACACTGCTCGTAAATTAAGTCCTCATGAAATTCTTATGGGTTGTACAATGAAAATCCCACCTTCCCTACCAGTAAGAAACTGTGAACTGGTATTTACCGATAAAACTTGGCTGAGCTGTCATTCAAAACTTGTTTCTATATTACAAACTTTTCATAAATGAAAAGTCTGTCACTAACACCACTCCACAGAATAAAGCAACAAGTTGATGATTCCAATACAAACTGGAGGACAGACTCAATCCTAAAATAAAATAAAATAGAAAATAACATGCTTCTAATGTAGCCCAACCACACTTCTGAAGAAAAGAACAGCTAGTGAGACTTTCTAGAATGGTTTCCAGTCTCGTAAAATTCTTTATAGAAGGGGAAAAACTTAGATCCATGTTACAAAATAGGAGTTATGCAACATGGTTTTTAAAGGAGGTTTTTAAGGAAGTATATTTTAAAAGGGCCACAGGTATATATAAACCCCTTTTTGGCATTGCTTTACCTGTTTCTGAGAGGGTTAGTAACAACACCAACCAATTTCAAAAGGTAGGATTTATTACCACTTATAACAAGCATGCTGAAACCATTAGAAATATTATGGTCAGAGACTGAAAAATATTTGAAATCGGTGGAATTGATAAAAGGAAAACAGGGAATGGGCCTATGGTTATTTATGTGAGAATAGTAGGATCTTTTAAGAAACATTTTCTTTAAATTATCACATTCCAACAAGAAATCACTTTCCAATGAGGTCATTCTAGCAGTTGATCTTTAATGACTGCCTTTTTCTGGTGAAACAAGTGAGAACTGTTAAAATACAAAAAATGTGTTAGAGTACGTAGGCTTATGGAATATCTTAGCTAAATATCTATCGTTTACTGTGTCTTTTGTCAGGTGCACATCTAGATAGGAGATGATGTTCTCATTAAACTCAAAGGTAAATTTGAGAAATTATGTAAATTCAGAAATTGATTCCACAAAAGTGGAAGCTTCCTCCTTGTCCCCCTTAAAAATGATAAAAATATAGTCCAAAAATCTGGTATACCAGAAAACCTAGTCTTTATGTAAACTGTTGCTGAGTAAAAAGGGGTTACACCAGTGGAGTTACCCCACTGGTCTTATTCATAATTCCCCTTTTTATCATGAACTGAAAAAGCTATTTGATTCATAAGGTTGGCAAATTTCTCAATTTACTTATTAAGAACTACAATGAAGAAATATCCATCCTTAAAAATAATCTCTTGGCTTTGGAAACCACTATTAAAGAAGACGAGGATTTTCCTCATTATAAATATGATTACGATCGTATCTTTATGAGTACTGATAGCACTTTAAGTAAATTAAGACTTACTAAAATGAAAAAATTAAAATGGGACAGGAAGGACTACTTAAACAGGGAGCATACCCTCCCCCACCCACCTCTAATAAACATGAGGTGTTGACCAAGGGTCTATATTACAATGTCAAACAAACATAAGTTCGAACCTTGTAATATCGAACCCAAAAGTCCGAAACCGAAACCCAATAATTACAAAAACAGAGCAGCAATTTTTTTTCCCAGGGAAATAAATTCGCTGTTCCATGACAAAAAATAAATAAATAAACCTTAAACTTAAAGTAATGTGGGGGTGTGGCCTCACACCCCCTACTTAAATATACCAGCTCTGAGATCACACGACAGTAAAGGAAATAGCAAAGCCCTGAAAATGGCCCACTGATTTTGTTCCCTGTGCCGTGGCTTCGCTTTTTTTTGGATTTCGGACTTTTGGGTTCGATATTATAACGTTCGAACTTATACAAGTTTGACATTGTAATAGTTGTAATATAGACCCATTGACGAATAAGGTGAGAAATCTACCAGCTCATTTAAATAATAATATGTATGACGCTGATAATAATAGCCAACATTCCTGTGAAGTCCAAGATAACAATTTTGGTGATGGTAATAAATCCTTGAGATGCAGTGATCATTACAGCCAACCATCTCAACAACCAGGTTTTTCAAGCAGGCAGGAAGGGGAACAAATGACAATCGAGAGATGGCTCTTCGAACATCCAACACCACAAGAAAACCAACAAACCTCGTAGATAATAAATAGCTCTAATGGGTCAAATTTTTTGTGTAATAATAATTTAAGTATTCATTTGAACTCAACTGGGGACTTTAGAATTTACAATTATTCTAATTTTGACCCTCCCGTTGAACTAGTGGACTTACTTTCCAAGGGAATGTTGTTTGCACCTAGCAAACAAGTGAATTTGGCCAGGACCTTATTAGATATGAAAATCGTTACACGTAAGTTGAATCTTAACCCAATAGTGGGACATAATACTAGTTCATATGATTATTTATGGACTTCTAGTGTTTTTAATCCCCCTCTTAATAATACTCTTTTATTTTTTGAAAAACTGTGTGAACTTGATATCAGGTGTTTATTGAACAAACATGTTACCAAAAGAGTTGAATTTAACATATCTGTAGCAGAAAGAAGTGTTTTAGATTGCTAAAAACTCAGAAAATATGCATTTTAAAACCTGATAAGGGGGGGCGGTTTAACTTTTATGAACAAATATGATTATGTGGATAAAATGCTATGCATGCTTGACACTGATACTTACTTAAAACTTTCAATGAATGAGTTGGTGCTTGCCAACGAATAAGGTCCTTGATTAAAGACCTTTTTATTGATAATAGAATCAACCTGAATACATTTGATTATTTAATGTGATAGCACCTTTAACACCAGTGATCTTTGGTTTACCGAAGATCCATAAGGACCTGACAAATCCATCGTTTCACCCCATTGTTGATGGGAGGAATTGTATTACTTATGGATGTGCCAAATTAGTGGATTTGAAATTGAAAAAGTACTTAGAGAGTGAATCTCAAATCTGCAGGGATTTGTGGAATTTTTTAGGCTCCCTTAATTCTTTATGTTTTCATGACAATTATAATTTTCTTACCATCGATGTCAAAGATCTATATACAGCCATCCCGCACTAACTTGGCATTAGTTGGGTCAGGGAATTTTTGCTTAATAAGGGGGCTCCAAGTAATGAAGTTGACTTAGTTGAATACTTACTTGATATTGCATTGACTAACAACTTCCTCATATTTAATGGTGAATATTATTTACAGAGAATGGGTGTTGCAATGGGCTCCCCATGTGGTGGGGGGCTTTGCTAACTGATTCATGCTTACTGGGAGGGCAAAATTTTATTCAGCAACACTTTATATAAAGACAAGCCCCGGGATTCATGAAGCTCAGCGCAAGGCCAGCGTTAGGCTTGCGCCGACCGTGCGGCGTGTACATGGCGCAGTAGCACCATATGCATATTAATGAAGGCGCACTGCTGCCACAGCCACGTACATAGGAAATGAGCGTGAGTGCATGGGGCATGTTGAAGTGCCGCACGGAGGCATGGAAATGTCTGCTGTTGATGTGCAACCTAAAATGCTTGAATATTACAATCTGCCTGCAATAGTAATCACACTTGTCAGTGTCCATGGATACTGAAACGTATGCAAAGCATGCAAGACAGTTCTTGCGAACACAAAATTAAGAAGCAAACACAAATGCACGTTAGCGAATATCGAGTCTCCATCCCTCGAACAAATGACATTTAAAAAACCATGTGCCCGTATTCTGTAGATAGTTATACCAAGTGGAAGTGAAATGCATCATGTTAGCGCGCCGCCAATAGCTATGTCTAGCCCAATGGTCAGGGTTACCACCTGCCCCACATTGTGAGGGATAGTACACAGCTGGGCAGTTGTGTGCATACCAAAACCATTATAAATGTAAAATATCCTGCGACCGTATGGCATAATTATGTCCCACATTGCATGTAATAGTCACATACAATAGTTATTTCTGTATGTAATATACCACATGTTACAAGAAATAGAATAAGCAAGTAAACGAAACAGAAGGAGCATATAAACAGCTACAACAATAAGCTAAAATGTAGGCATAAAACAAAAGTATTATCCATAGTACTGACCGTGGGTATGTGTTGTCCTGTAGAATCTGATTTGTGTCTGGAATATATCCCATCCTGGCCATATGAAAAGTTGGCAACTCTACCAATGGTCAGAGCATTCGGCCAAAATCCGCCCATATGCGGTCCAAGCCGTTCTTGTCAGGATGTGTCAAAGTTGAACGGGTATTACCCAGGTGTACCTACCATGTCATGAAAGATAAGTATTTGCGTGTACCCATGTGCGTGATGTACAGCATGTGGAAGGTGAAAAATGCCAGGGTAGTCCTCACAATTATACAGGTACCTGACATATGTAATGTATGCAATGTGTTCCCTTGACCGTGCCATGGGCCATCAACCAAAGAAGGGATGGATGGACTGTCAGGAATATGTGTGTGGGGGTATGGGTAATGGTATAATCCACAAAGGCGAGACTGTGTTGGATGCACAGTAGGTGAACTGGAGGTGTATGAGGGAGCAGCGTGTGAATCAGAAAGAAACACAAAGAACAAGCACACACATCCACAATATAACCTGACAGTCCATACTGTAGAACACAATCACACAAACATATGAATATTAAAATGTGTGATACACATGTACAGAAACGTCACCGGCACATACCCACAGAATTGTCTGGACAGAACTGGCCCATCCAAATGCAAAACACCTGGATGCATAATTGAATATCCATCATCCCCTCTACAGCACACAACTCGCCCCCATTCCTGAACGTCCACCAAATCCAGCCATACTCGGGTTACTAGCTTGGCGCAGCCATATCTACACATAGTGACCACTACTCATATGTAGTAGGCAGTGTCACCCTAGGTAGTGTCAGGATTGCAAACTATGTATCCCTTGCATGTAAAACCCTAACACATTTTCGTAAATCCAAAAGAATGGACGGTATTTGGCTTGTTCAATTTTTGGATATCCCTCATGGGATAAGTATCCTGTGTAAACATCAGACTTGGTATCACGACACAATGTCCAGTCCTGTAGACATCTGGACACAAGTTGTATGTGCAGTAGTGGTTCACAAGACTGTTCAGCCTCTAGACGGCCATGCAGAACCTACTACCCAGGATCAAACACCTGCCTGTGACACACGTCTCCCCACATGAATTATCGAGAGAATATATTGTACACAGTCGCATAGTGGCACTTGGAAATAGGGTGATTAAGGCACTGACGTAAACAGGGTACCTCCTGACCCACTGTGTCAGGGACAGTCACTGTTTGGGTAGGTGTGTCCTGACCAAGAACGATACAATGGCAAATGTCCTGTGATTGTAAGAAATAACTATGTACCATACTTCATGTAACAGTTGCCTAAAACAGTTATTTCTGGATGAAAAATACGTAAATCGTACAAGAAACAGAATAAGCAACTAAAGTGCTACATGAATAGGCTCTCATCTAGGAAAATAATGAATGTTCTAAACCCTGTACTGACCGTGGGTATGTGTTGGCCTAAGCAATCTGGTGTGTCCAGAATATATCCCATCCTGTACATATGAAAATGTGGCAACCCTACCAATGGTCAGAGCATTCGCACAATAACTGGCCAGCCTCTTAATCACTCACAGAACCAGTGATCTTTGGAGAAAAGGTGTTGAATGACACTTGAATGACTAATGACAATAATTAAGAGTAATAGACACTTTTAACTGCAGAAAATAAGTATTAATACATATGGCTCTGAATCTGTCAGCACGTTTCAAGTTAATAGCACTAATATTGTAGAAGTGTCCGTGATTATCCCTGATTTGTCATTGCCTTGTCCCTGTCACTATTGAAATTAGTCCCTGAGTATTACAGAGGTCCGTACACATATGTACACCAACCAACTGCCACATTTGTTGACAGTACTATTGCATACCTGTAGTGAAGTCATAAGTGACGTCCAGAATAATATTCATTGTATATATGAATGAATGAAATAGTCAAATGTGAAAGGAAACACCAGTGGAAACACCCCCCACCCTGTTTTATGTAGTGGAACCACCCACCACCATATATTATGTAGTGCCAACATAATAATCTGGTCAGAGGTGCCCAACCCCCTGCGTCTGTAAACACAGGTAGAATGTTAAAATTGGGACCAACTCTGTCCATGTGCTACGTCTGACATTTGAACAGGTACAGGGCAGTTCCGGTCACCAGTCGGACAAGTCTAAACCCGGATCACTACATGAACACCCTGACAATCAAACACATGTATGTGCCAGCCAGTATAAGCTTTGGAGTTCTGAATATCCTTGGAGTGAGTAAACATGCAGCACAGGTCCAGAGCAGTAGGGAATAGGGAATGTCACATGTGTAGTACTGCTGTTTTCCCAGCAGGATAATGGATGCCTGCTGTGTAAGTGACGCGGTGAGGCATATGTTAGGGTAGCTATGAACCATGGGTATACATATAAATGAAGCAGAACACCAATACTGTAGTGGTTAGAGCATCCACCTAACGTAAAGGCATTTCCGGTTCAAGTACGACTATAGCACATGTCATTTTCTTGTGTAATGAATGCCTCTGTGCTGTAAAGCCAACATTTAAACATGTAAAGGTGAACGTGTGTTTCGCATGGGGCCGTTAACCAGATTCCATGAATCAAAGTGGTACTGACATAATGAATAAGGCACACGTAAGCACAAAGAAGTGGCAGTAAACATATGTAACTCACAATAAGGATATGCAAGCGTGCCTGCGCGGGTGTAAGCAGCTCCCAACATAGCAAAATGTATGTTGTTTTGTACAGATGTAACTTATATGTATATATATATATATATATATATATATATATATATATATAGATATGTGTGTATAGATATATATCCACAGACATAAAATAAAGAAATATATGAATATATATATATCTATATATATATATATATATATATATAGATATATATATATATATAGAATGAATGCCGAAAGAAGAAAGCATACACAAGGGTTGTGAAGGGAATCTAGAGCAACTAAGGTATTATATAGTGCTTGCAGCGTATGTCAGATAAAGCTGCCCAAGAGTGAGTAGAGCACCGCTATTCACACCAGAGGCAGGGTTATACCAGTGGCCATAATATCGTTGAACTGCTACGTCAATATTACACACAGAAGGAATGTAGTTCATGTTGTGACCACCTACACTTGTAACCCGCAAATGTTCGTAATCCATTACACCAGGAAAGGCATGTATGTGCAAATATATATGGAGGGAGACCCTGTGAATACACGAGGTGGTACAAAATGTGTGTAGGGCCCCTACCGCTCTGGAGAGGGCAATGTGTAAAGGTGTGTCATGGCTGCGATATCAGGTGGATAATGGCTGTTACGCATGGAAACTCAACACGGGTGGGCTGGAGAAACTACGGCTATGCGATTATGGAAACAGGAGTGTCAGGGTTGGTTGCGCCAGTTGCAATGGAGCGACCCGTTTAGGTCAGCTAGTACGTTTCCCAGCTAGAGAGTCTTCTGCGTGGAGACATGCGTGAATGGGCGTACCTTCATTGAAGGTTGTGCGTCAGGGCTGGCATCTCGGCATGTAAAACCTATCTGCCAATTATTAGCAGACTGGAGTTCCGCTGTGGTGACCCCTAACCGGGAAAAGCCGAAAGACACAACAACATGCAGACATCAATATGTTGACGTAAATTCTCTGTAACACATGCACTCCATTTATTAACATAAATAATATGAATGTGCACAGAAACAAATACTAGAATAATAGGCTGTGCAGACGAGGAATAGGTCAAATGACACTGTATCACATCACACTTATAAGCGGTACTCCATACATGAACAAAGTGTGACATCTGTCCACTGTATAATGTGCTGTATACCGATTACAAGTTAACCGGAGTGAAGTGTCGGTGTCATAATGACTAAGGCAATAGTATGCTGTTGAAGCAGAGATAAAACCCAATACGCATGTGTAAGTGTGTTTGTCCGGGAAATGTATTGGTCAACGGACACACAGATGTATATATATATATATATATATATATATATATATATATATATATATATATATATATATATATATATATATATATATATATATATATATATATATATATATATATATATATATATATATATATATACACACATACAACATTTATTGATATATACACATATACACACAAAAAACATATATGTCATTGTAGATATACACATGTACATAACTAGGTTACTTTACAGCAATTATGGGTAACATATGTTCAGACTGGGCATATGTTACTGGGAGGTCCAATAAACAAACGTTTACCTCCCACACCACCCAGCTAGGCCGATCAGACATACAGACAGGCAATAAAGATAAATACACTGCTGCTTTCCAAACCACCGGCAGGAAAGTACCAGTGGGACAGATCTGCAAGGTGTACACTTTAAACATGGATAACGGGGTCCCTTGCGGGACACCAAAAATTCACTTTATGTGTGAACCCTTGGTTATCGATGCGAGCAGGATGAAGCTGTACATGGAACAGTAGGTTGTGCAAGTGTAATAACACATGGGTTGACAAAACGTACGACATGTGTCCCGAGATGGGGAGAGTGGACAATGTGTAGGGGTGTGTTCATACCCCAGCTGAGCTCACAGAAAGTATTTGTCATGAGTACTGTAGAGGGGTGTCACGTAGGTGAATCATGGGTATGCAATAATGGGCCTAAGTGTGCAGATGTTGGTTGGCATAAATGTAGTAGGCCCACCCAGTGGAAGTAATTAATATTCCTATGTGGGCATAGCAGACGCCTATACCTCCCAAACCTGAAGAGCACATCTACTGGATAGTCCGTAAACCATTGGGGGAACACATATGGACTATATCAGTGCCTTGTACCCGATTATCATGGACGTCCATGATTATGAATCAGAATGTAACACAGTCCTAACTAAACAGTTCTGGAACTAGTGATATTAGGTGGACAGGTGGTGGAATACAGGTAATGACTAATGACAACTTGTATGAGTCATAAACAGCATGTACCTCGACAAATGTGAATGAATACATATGCCCTGTGACTGTCAATGTGTCAGGTTAATAGAATCAATCATCTAAATGTGTCCCTCAGGGTGTTCTGCAGTGTCCCTGATACAGTGTTCATTCTCCCCCATTGGTGTGTGATGTCTGCTAGTGACGGAAAACACATATTCCGCTGACCACCTTAGGTAGATGATAGCATAATAGTTTGGGATTACCACCTGTTCGCCTTTGTGAGGGACACTCCACTCTGGGCAGTTGTGTCCTGCAAAATGAATGTTACGGCACAAGGCCTGTGATTTCGGGAAAGGAGTTCATATATTGTGTTTAGTGGTGTCATAAAATGATTTTGTTGTATCTGAAACAGATACATGTTATATGAAACAGTATCAGCAACTATAATGCTACAAAAATAACCTTAACGTATGCAAACCGGTGAAGTAGTCAGTTTACTACTGGCTGTGGGTATGTGTTGCCTTGCCAAATGTGACAGCTCTAAATATAGGTCCTATAGGGCTGCCACCTTTCCAAATGGCCAAAGTGGGACCCGCTCTGTAAAAATGTCAGATGTACCAGGTCAGAACATACCTACAACCATGCATAGTACAGAAATATACATATTAGCACAAATCAAAGCTTAGTCTAGCAGCAGTCAAGTTGCTTATGCTACTTCACATAACATATTGATGTGTCATGTATACAATAACCGTTACATGCAACTATTACAGACACGTAGAATATGATAATGTCCTCTAATCAGGACATTTGCTATGGCTAGAGTATTCTCGCATGACACATATGCCTAATGAGGGACTGTCCATTGCAAAGTGGGAAAGGTGTTACTCCTAGAGTCTCACGTCGGCCAATCTAAAAGGTGGAAAACCTACAATAGGTATGCGGTAGCATGACCCGGCAGAGAGATGCGTTTCCCAAAAAAACATTTACATATCAGCATTGCAGAGTATCGGTTCCCATGTATCAGCCAGAGGGGAGCAGATTGTATGAGGAACACGCATATAATATGATTATGTTACTGGACAGACCGCCGATTCCATACAGTCGAACCCCTGCCGTCGCCTAATGGTTAGCCATACCCAATACTGTAATCATGTAGTCCGATGTAATAGGCATCACAAGGGATTGTGCCCACCCAGCATGAGTGACAAATGTAAGCACAAATGTCGATGCACGTGCAAGTGAGTGAGCGAGCGGGTGTAAGCGTGTTTGTTTACCAGTATGCGAGTATTGCACTGTTAAAGAAATGTGGAGTCTAAACAAGTATAAGGAGCTGTAACCAGAGGTCAGCAGTGCTTAACACTGCGCAAACCCATGCACAACCGCTCCCACCTGCTGGAATATGCCTTACCCACTCCGTATCCAAAGGCATCGTTCTGGCCACAAACAAAGAACCGTCCTTTGCACGTGTTGGTAGCAATACCCTGTGCACACAGCTCATGTGAATTACCAATACACCATGGCATATATGCAGACAATAGACAGTACCACACACATACCATGCAGCACAGTCATCCAACAGTATAGCAATGAACTGGCAGATATGCCCGGACCACTGGTGTTTGCAGACCTGGCCGTCCTGTGTTTCAGTGTGTGAGCATGCCCAGTATGACTGTTGTGCACGTTGTCGACTGACATTACCGTCATACCTTCATGTGTTTGAGCATGCCCAGTATGGTCAACTGGATCACATGTGTCACATGTCCAAATAGTCAGTACTGTGGTGCTGACCCCTGCATTGTACACCAACAGGTGGCATGCTGTGTCTGCAGGGTAGTGGTCATGTGGCATTGACTGTTGCTACATTTCTGCATAGCGTGGGGGGACATCCAACTGTATCCCCAGTCCTACACAGCACCGGGGGTGACGCACATGACTCTCACATGTGTACGTTGGAAGGGGGGCACAGCTGACAGTTGTATACATTTGCTACTACTGTACTGGTATGCCAGGTACTCCATTTCAGTGTGTGGACCTACCTAAACTGCTGGTTGGAGGCATACCAGTGTATGTCAGATCCTAGCTTTAATTACCAGAATAGTGGTTTCAGACGTCCAAGCCTTCACAACCTACATCCAACTGCCTGGCCTGCTGTAGTCTGCGTGTGTGTCTGTGGGGGTTGGGGTCATCTATTGGGCATATCCAGAGGCCATTGTATAGCATTTGTCTGTATTGGTCTACACCTGTCCAGCTGTATGAGACTTGTGTGGGCTGTATGGACACAAATGATGTTCAGCCCATAGCCTGCAGTGGGTTAGGACACCCTGTGTACTACTGGCTACTATTGTGACCACAGTATGTGCTACTGATGTCATGGTGCCACTATGGATGTGTACTGTCTGCTGCCCTAACAGTCAGCCACCAAATTCCCTTGTATGCTCACATCCATACCATAGCTACAGGTAAATACACATTCTAATACAACTGCCAATTGGTAGATCGATTGACATACCTTGGGGGTATTCCAGACCTGAGGTTGGTGCTGGAGGGCTGCCTATGTCGGATGCACACAGTGCACTTCCTATACATGGCTGAGCACAGGTACTGTCATGTTTGGCATCCATTGTACTGTCTGTGTGAGTCAGAGAGGGTGAAATTCCCTGGGTACCTACTGTGTCAGTGCATATGCCATGTGATGCCTCTTTGCCAAGGGCAGGTCATACTGTGCACGCCTCCTTTCGCCTACTGGGTCCAGCTCAGGTAGTTCCTCCTCCAAGTCACACTGTGCCTGTACAGGCCTTGGCATTGTTGGGGGGCTGTGTGGCCCTGCCCCATGCTGTTCCTGCTGCAACTGTTACCGCAGGATCAGATTGTGTAGCATAGCACATACCATAACAATTTGGATGCATGTAGCTGGTGAATACTGCAAGGCTCCACCGGATGTGTCCAGACACCAGAACTGTGATCTGAGCATCCCAAATATACGCTCAATTATATGTCTTGCCTGTGCATGTGCTTCATTATGGTGTAGTTGTTCAGTGTGTGCATTGTTGATGGGTGTCATCAGCCACCACTCCAGTGGTTACCCAGCATCCCCCACTAGGAGACTGTAGGGGATGTCCATATTGGCAAAGGTGCAGTACAGCTGCGTCAGATGCCATATATCGGAATCGTCATAGCTTCCAGGGCAGACATCACACACATTCAGTTTAATGCCCTGGCCATCGCATATGGCCTAGCTGTTGGAGGGTATGCCCCTGCAGTTAATGTAGGCCCTACCCCTCTCACCGGGTGGTGCTTTGATGTGTACGTGCATGCAGGCTATAGCACCCAATACCCCAGGGTAGTCTGCCATTTGGTGGATGAGACACATATTGCTGGTCAACAAATCATGTGTATTGAGGACATGTACGTGCTCACTGGCATGTGGTGACATGGCGTCTGTGAACTGGTGCAATACTCTAGATGCAGATGCCTGTGAGATCCCCATGATATCCACAGCTGTGCTTTGGGAGGTACCTGTGGCTAGTACACCTAGGCCAACACATACCTTGGTATCCACTGGGATGGGTTTCCCTCAGCCTGTTTGATGTGTCAGGTGTGGCCGGCACAGCTCAACAAGCTGCTGTAGGAGATCTCTGTCCACCCCATAGTGCTCCACTATCTCCATCTCATGTAGCCCCTGGTAGGTTACCCTGGAACTGTAAAGTCTTATGTCACCTCAATAAGGGTTGTTCGGCAGCATTCACATCCTCAACACCCTCAGCCTCCTGCACATGTTGGTCTATGTTGCCTGCTGCAGCCCTTCTCATTTGGTTGGATTGTGTCGAGAAATGTCCCCACATGTATACACCGGTGGTGTAGAGTGTGGAAGAAACCTGTGTGTATGGTGCTTGCTCACTTTACCGTAGTGTTAAGGGGCGGGCTGGCCATGTAATCTGCTGATTGTGCTGATTATCACCTGTTTGTGCAGCCTGTTCACCTTGACTACTCCACTACTGCTGTTGTCCCTCCCAATTTCATCAGGCAGGTATAGACACACCCCTAGCTTAGGTATGCTAAGGCAGGAGCAAACCCGAGACACAGGTCTCCAATGTACGTACAGTATGCCTGACCCCCCTCCCATGCTTTCACCTATATTCGAGTCCTGCACCCGGCTATCTACACACATGCACTCTTGGGATCTGCATCACACCCTGGGGATAAACGGGATTCACTATTGTCAACCTCATTTGCATAGTATTGTCTTCTAATGCATAGTTATATGACCCATACTGATCCTCCAAATTAATAACCACTGCTTACTGTCGCTCAGATCCGTACACAAGTGGTTAAAGGTGCCTTGCTATCACCGTATTCGATGTCCATTGTTCTTCCCAGCAACAAAATAACCAGTCTCTACACGACTAGAACCTGGGACCCTGCACACCACAGATGATGTGCTTTACCATTAAGCCATGGCAGATATACATACATCTAAGGTGATCATGTGCAGATCATCCAGCACAAACATTCAATAGTGCTAATGTCCACATACATATATATAGATATCTATGTCTATCTATCTATATCTATATCTATGTATATTTTATATATATATATATATATATATATATATATATATATATATATATATATATCTACTAAATCTCGAACTTTTGCAATCTCGAATTTCAAAAGCTCGAGACCATGTAGCCAAAACCGCACATTACCGAAAGACCAGAAGCGCAAAATTCAAAATCCCGATGGTAAGGGATTTTGAGTTAGCGCTTCTGGTGTTGCGGTGTTGCGGTTCAGGTAAGTATGTGTGTGTAAGTGTGTTTGTGAGGGGATTTAGTGTGTGTAAGTGTGCGTTGTGACTGTGGTGTGTGTGTGTGTGTGGGGCTATAATGTGTGGGTGTGAGTTTGCCTTGTGTGTATGTTTGTGCGATCTCGGAGTTGGAATATTAAAGTCGAGGGGTGTGGGGGTGCTGCTTATCTTTAGTGTAGGGTGGTTTGTTTGGTTATGGGGGAGGCTGTGTATATGTTTGTGTGTGTGCTGTATGTATGTAGTACTTTTGCGATTTTGAATTTCACGCTTTTAACATGTTGGTAATGTGGGGTTTAGGGATTATAGTCTCGGTATTGTGGGCTTTGGGATTGTGTACTTTTGGGATTAAGTAGTGATTCTACATATATATATATATATATATATATATATATATATATATATATATATACACACACACACACACACACACACACACACACACACACACACACACACACATATATACATATACACACACATACATAGATACTGCATTTATATCACAACAGCTGACCACATGACACCAAAGCATTAGACAAGAATGAAAAGGAAACCACGTGTGCCACCTGCATTATGTAGCGTTGTTACTATCAAGGCAAGTGTGTTTCGTTGTGTCACATGGGTCAGACTGTATTAAGGGTAAGAGTAGGGCTGCTGACATTTACTCACCAGACCTATTGGCGAATGTATGTGTTGACAACCCAGTGTCTTGGGCAATTATGACATTTGTGGATACTATATAGGAAAGCAACAAAACACACTCAACACATCCTGAAGCTAGCCACCCACACATACCAACACATAGGATATGACTGCCAAACACGCACACCTGTCATGCCTTGGAATCAAGCACCTACCTGTCTATTCTATCACACTACAGCATTACGTAGTTACAGAATGCGCAACAAAGATTACTGGATCACAGCACTCCCTGAGGCATACTTCTAGGTGGGTGACATCATCAGCAAAGGCAAAGATGCCAATAGGGATTGTATGGAGCGTGAGCAGTCTAAAAGCATTACTCTGTCCCCAGGCAGCTGGAAACACACACTCACACACTTGGCAGGGCTGGGATTAGAACATAGACCTAACTACCTTATCACACTAAAGCATTATGCAGTTACAGAAGACGCTACCGAGATTACTGGAACACAGTACTCCCAGAGGCATACTTGTAGGTGGATGAAATCATCAGCAAAGGCAAAGACGCTGATAGGGATTGTATGGAGAGTGAGCAGTCTAAAAGCATCACTCTGTCCCCAGGCAACAGGAAACACACACACACACTTGGCAGGGCTGGGATTAGAACATAGACCTAATTACCTTATCAAACTACAGCATTACGCAGTTAAAGAACATGCTACCGAGATTACTGGATCACAGTACTCCCAGAGGCATACTTCTAGGTGGGTGACATCATCAACAATGGAGCAAACACCGATAGGGATTGTATGGAGTGTGAGCAGTCTAAAAGCATATTACTGTCACCAAGGCAGACGGAGGCAAACACACGGCGGTGGTGTGAGCAACACAACCGCCTATCTACGGAGCACTATTACAACACTACATAGATACGTGACACGCCACAGACAGTACACCTTTCAAGACAGTCAATATGACCTTCTAGAAATGCAGACATCGACATGGATGCTGGCAGTTACGGTGTACATACCTGTGAACCAGTGTGTTCAATGTAGGAATCCATCCTGAAGTGGGGTATGGCCATCTGTTGCCTGGATGACCACTATCGCTATACAGGATTACATTGGTCATGCCCAAGCACAGAGGCACATAACCGACACAACGTGTCACTGGGCATGCTCACACACTTCAGTTTGGAATGCACTATGTGTCCATCTACACAACGGTATACTGGGCATGCTCACACACTTAGTAGCGAAGGGCTGTCTTGTATGCACACAGATTCTAAACATGGAAGGGCACAGTGTGTCGATAGTTATCATTGTTAGCATGAACGCTGCACTACATATGTCTGACACCAGTCTTCTACACAACGTCTGCTGCTGTCCATCACCTTAGCTGTACCAATCTAAACCTGGCACACTAATACCACCCATGGTGATGTCCTGGCAGGAGTGGGTACTTCGCACATATAGTTCCATACATAGACGAAGAACCTGAAACCAGGTAAACACCCTGACACCTACAGGACAACTGCATTGTATGTGTATGCTAAACAGTGCTAGATGTGTAGCGTTCATAATCATAGCTGCCAATCTAGATCCAACAATGGGGAATACTGACATCTGTGCAGTGAGGAACACCTGGCATAAGGCTCAGTTGTGCACAATAGCACTACCACTATATACCTCAGATACAGACATGTGGGCCATAAGACTGTTACGGACCACTCCAGGTGTTAGTGTCCCCACGTACATGAAGGCCACTCACATGTACTGACCAGTACACTCTCAAAAGCCATAACAGATGTGTCAGGTGCAGATCACAGTGGTAAATGCTGCATTCTAGAATGTAGCCCTCAGACATCACCATGTCCTTGGACCAGCAACACACATCCATAAATTAGTACAACACCATGTTACTCATGACCAGTGGACTGTACCTAGCTCTACAGCAACTGTGCAGACTACCTATGTACTGACAGGGTTCCATCATGTGTTATGCAAGGCACCGATACCACTATTCATAACCAGGTCGGCTGTACACATAACAGGGGCCCTTGGTCTTATACAGCTGTAACAGATAATTGTTGCTGTACGCCAGACAACACACTCATGTGTGGATATGACATATATGTAACAGCCATGGATATGTACATGCCCCACATACACACACAACACATATGTACATAGCATAGCTTTTGATGTCCTTCGTGCAGACACGTGGCTACAGCGATTACATGCATGCACATGGAAGGTAGGTCCATGGCTGTTGAATGCTAACAGTACATAAGGTAGCAATGTTGAATGAGTTAACATTCCCTTTGTACTGGTTACTCATGACAACTATCATATCATACAACAGTCCATGTGTCATGTATGTCATCACATATGTCCACCAATTCCAATGCATACAAACGTGGCTACATGACAGGAATGTAGGACCTATACACATGTACATGTAGTGGTGTGCATTCAGTTACCATGTATGTGCAGTAGCTGATGTTTGCAGTTCATCTGTGTCTTACTACAACATGCAATTGCAATGCAGCCCCATCACTGACACCTGTATATGGTGAAATACTGACAGTACGGTAAGATGTACATCAGGTATGGCTGGATGTGTGTACATAAAGTGGTGAGCCACCTTTGCAGATGGATGTTTCCTGAAGACAGCTCACAGTTGTGTCACAAGCCGTCCTACCATAACATGTGCAAACAGCAAGCTATGTTTCTGTTAATTGAAGGCAAAGACATACAACCTACATAGCAGTCAGGGTGTCACTGATTGTAAATCACTTGACACCTGTAACACTTAAGTCCTCCCGTGTGCATATAGCAGCACAATTGCCGAAGGTAGCGTCGGTACACATTGTAATGTGGGCAATACTGCTGCATATCTGTCAGACGTATCATAAGATAGCAGGTGTTTGATTCACAGTACTGCCATGTGTGTTTGCTTGTTTGACCATATATGCCATGTATGGTGGGGAATGCAGCCCAATTGTTACACACCCCTGTACACTGTTGCAGAGATCTGTACATACTGCAGTGTAGAAAGCAAGACATAGGCAGGGGTTGTGTGTGTATCACACACATGTTAGCTATCTGTATGTGCATGACATTTGTGGACTCTAGTGTGTGTGTGTGTGTGTGTGTGTGTGTGTGTGTGTGTGTGTGTATGTATGGCTGTCTGGTGCATGGAGTGAGGATGTATGCTACCATTGAGAACAGATAGGGCCCCTAACCCCTCAAGGTGATGCAATCTACTACCCTGTTGATGCCGTCAGTCTTAGGCATTACTGACTACCTGTACATGTTCATTCTCTGTGTCGCGTCATGTGGGTGCACAGCACTGTAATGGTGATTACCACATAGGAAGGGGTTCTCACCTCAACACTATCAAGTGTGTGTTATAGTGTTGTTGACCCCGTGAGTGCGGGCGTGTTACTGTGTGTGTCTGTATATGTCTGTGTGTGTTCTCATCCTGTAATGTGAAAGTGTATTACTGCTACACAGTGAGGCCTCATGCTATCAACTGGCCTCTACCCTTGACATCAGCTAGATCACTGTATAAACCCCCCACACCATGTAACTGTACCTGTGATGTCACCCGGTATGGATGTCATGTCTTTAGCCACTGTAGCCTAGCACACAGCTCACATGCTCCTGGATCAGTAGATGTGTAGAGATCTTTGGAATGTCAGCCTTTCTAACAGTGAGGTTGAGGCTATGTATAGCATGCTGGTATTGCCATCCATGCCTCTGAGTACTCCACAATTACACATGTGAAACTGCAAACACTGGTACTTAATGGCACATGCAAATAGACCTTAAGGAGGGAAGCAGGGCATCATTACCGACATGCTGTTACTGTTGTTACCAAGACATATACTGTGAACATAAAACAATGCATTCTAACTGCAAAAAACTGTTACATAATGGCACATGCAATTAGACATTAAGGAGGGATGCAGGGCATCATTACCAACATGCTATTACTGTTGTTACCAAGACACATACTCTGAACATAAAACAATGCATTCTAAACCTGTACTACATGGTATGTCTGCTGCGTGCACGGGCACTACCAGACAGAGGTACAGATTGGGTACTGTCCAATGACACATGTCCACTGAAACCGTGTCCCCACTGGGACCATCCAGGGCCATGTCCACATGGCCTGCTGTGTCCTGCTGTGGACAATGCCGCACCAGCTGCACTGCTGCTGCTACCAGCACTATGGGAGTGGGCAGGTGAGCTAGCTCGTTCACGTAGAACTGCACCAGGTGGTGTAGCTGGCCTACATCCACATGGCCTACGCCTCACTCCTACCAGATGTTCTTGCACAGACAACTCACACTCGCGGATTGCCATGCCATGGTCAAGGATTCCAACCATGTCACCCAATCGCCTGTTCAAAATGTCAACAATCTGCTGTTGAGCATTTGCCAATACCTGGATGTTGTCATTTAAAGAACGGATAGCAGACCTCTGAAGCCTCTGCCCTTCTCTGTTCTGCCGTTCAGCACGTGCCTGTGCCACCATTACAGTCTGAATCATGTGTCTGGTGACACCAGCTGCTGCGCTCTGTCATGCATGTGCATGTCAGCCAGAGGTCCTCCTACAAGCAGCACTGGACACATGCCTGTGTGGCACATCTGCAATCATTTTACTGACACCATGGTGTGAAGACACACCTTCCGTAGCCACCACACGTTCCTGTTCCAAGCTAACCCACGCTAACTGTCCTTCCTCTATGGCCACTGGTGATGGGGTATGTGTTGGCATGAGAACTGTGTGCGGGGAAGAGGGGGATATAGGTGGGATGGCAACCAATGGCACAGATTTAGCCCCTGACAACCCTGCCTGTACCTCAAGCATATGTTCATCACTGCTAGAGTCTGTGGGGACACTAACATCAGATGGACCGCAGGAGTGTAATGCACCTACATCACCTGTGAAGGCAAACAAAGACTCTACATTACAATAGAGACAGAGACACACACACACAAACACAGGCACACACACACACACACACACACACACACAGACACACACACACACACACACACACACACACACACACACACACACACACACACACACACACACACACACACACCATGCATGTGATATGACAGAAGACATGCAGCATGCATGTGATACAGCAGACGGCATGCAGCTCAGACATTAATAGTGTTAGTTAGCATACATCCCTGGGTTGCACACAACAGCAAGCATGCATCATAGCAGAAGCCATGCATTTCACACAATCATGGTAGTAAGCATGCATTCCTGTGATACACCATGTGGACCAGCATAGGTTAACAGTACACATGGCTGATGTGAGGCATATGTCCTTGACATTAACATGTAGTATGACATGTAATGTGCTGATGTGTGCATTGACATGCATACATGTTTGACACAATAGTGTCCTGACACATGTACAGCGATGTAATGGTGTCACATTGCAGTGTTGTCTGTATGCCCTATGGATAGAATGCACTTTTAGCAGATGTGCATGACCATTGAAGGGTAGTATGAGGCATCTATATTGCTATACAGTGTGAAGTACAGACACAGTGCCATTGCATGGAATCATGAGGCGTCTCTATTGCTATACAGTGTGGAATACACACACAGTGCATAGCCATGACTGCGTGCATACACAATACATAAATACTGTGGATTGTGACCCACATCACTGAGGTGTATACACACTAAATCATGCTGTGTCATGTGTGACAGGTCACCAGAAGACATACAGATGATACCCCTGCACAACTGCTAACATTTCTTAGCTGCCTGGCAACCGTGTCCACACATGGCAGACTTGTCAATACACCATGTCCCACATGACTTTTATGTACCACACACACGAGGTGCACGGCTGACAGTGATATCCAACAGCAGCAAGGGAAATGTACGGTATCTCTGGCCTGATGTGGTGTCTGTGTATGTATGTGGAAGCTGTACAGGTGACTACTGTCATGCTGTGATACAGTCATGATGTTCAACACATCTTATGTGGTCGAATTAAGTGACACCTCCTCAAGCTGTGCACAGGCTGTTAGGATGTCCAGTGTTCCACATCTACTATATAACCATTCAACAAAGGCTATAGTTGGACCATGTGTAGACAATGTGCAACAGGGTGTACACACATATACATCACATCTACTGTGTGTTACTACATGTCTCTGGCCATCCTCCATGGCCATGTGTAAACATGCATTGGCCAAAAGTTTGTGATGGCCGTCTATCTCACATGTCTGTGTTGTCCCATATGACATATACACATAGATGTCAGATACTCCAGTGTCCACAGGGTTATGCAGCAAAGGGTTGTATGTTTGGTATGTGGGGTATGTTTTATGGGATAGTGAGACAATGTTGCAGCCAGACCACTACATGTCTGGGACATGTCAGATGGCACATCACAATGTCTGCACTCATTGCAGGGGCATATTCCACAATGGTGAATCATGTGGGCTGCCCATATCCTAGCTCACTGTGTAGTACTGTTTGTGTACCCCACATGTGTTATTCTGACGTATAGTACATATTCCTAAATTGAACAACACCTCCACCATTGTATGCACAGCTGTCCACACATCTAGCAATGACAGTTACTGTGGTTTCATGTTGGTGTTTCATTTGGTTTGTATATATTGCACATGGGTAGCCAGTGTGATTGATGAAAGATGCGACCTGTATATCGTGACTGGACCATACATTATGTGTACATGTGTTAACTGGCCACATGGCGAATAGATCTGTACATTCACATGCCTGATACTGATAACTGTCTCACCTGCAATAGCCTGCTGTCTCTGCGGCATGCCAGAGGTACCTGTATAGGGGTGACACAGCAGTTTGATCATTATCCATGACTGTATGACAGCTACAGGGTGCACTGCACATGTTAACACATTCACCAGTACAATAGCATATACTATGGAGTTTGCACATGTGTGCATACACAGGATAGCATACTATAGTATGCGGCATGTGTGTAAACATACCTTGCATATGATGTTACATTACATATTGTACAGTGACACATGCGACTAAATGGGATATAATATTTATATGTGCAGCAGTGACTTACCAGACAACTCCAGGCTCGGTGGTTGGGAGACACTCACCTCCACGATGGCAGCTAGAGTTTCTGGATGCTGTTCTGATGGGGTCCCCAGGCTGGCCAGTAGCTCCTCGGTAGGTGTGAGTGGGGGCTGGGTTGGTGGCCCACCACCTGTTCTACCTTGTTCCCCGGCGATTGCATTGGCACGCTGTTTTACATGTCGGATCAGGTCCATGCAGTGTCTGCGCACCTGCTGGTAGGTGCGGTTATGGCCTCCCACATCATTAACCCTCCTGCGAAGTTCCTGCCACAGGTCATCATGCTGCTGGGCATGCTGTGGCACATGGCTGAACAATACCTCATAGTTATCCTGGAGGTATGATATGAGGGCATCATCCTCCAAGCGGCTATATGCTGGCAGTCATGATCGAGGCATTATCTGGAAGACATAATGATGGAGACAGGTCACAACATCTCAGAGATGCACAGAGATACAGCTGCACATACATGTGTATTACATTTAGTACATATGAACAGTTGTCTTTGCAAATCGTCATGACACTGACACGACTGACATGTTTGTGTCACACACATGTAACACCCGATGGGGATTGGATATTATCACCATATATGTGTGTCACCTCATTACATTGCTCATATTCCATGTGAATGCTGTCTTGATGTGGGCATGTCTGTTTGCCTGTACTGGTGTTCTTACCTATCAGCACATGCCTGGATGTGTGCACATTAATGCTGTTGACCTTGATGCTGTGTATATGCCACATATCATCACATACACTGCCTTAATGGACATGAGCAGTGACAATGCAGACATGCACACGGAAACCTTTACATGCATATGTTTTGCCATATACATCTACACGGCACTGTACAGCAGTTCAACATCCTGCCACGTATCGCCTGTGTTGTACATGTGATACACATGGGACAATGGCTAGCCGGATGATATTCGCAGGGATGGTTATCAACTATAGCATGTACGGCCAAGATCATGTAGTAGTGTGTATGCCCTGGGCCATGTATGGGCATAGGATGTAAGGTTTTCTAGCTGTATCCGACAGCCATGTTCCCGCCGACAGGTGAATCAGTGTCACATTACTGATCCAGACAGTTAATGATACAGCTATCATGCAGTCATCGCACCATGTATGACAGAGATGACATGTGCAGCTTTGCTGGACAGGGTTGCATGGTATGGCAGGAGTATGTAACATGTATGGCACTGGGATCTGTCCAACATGTGGCAACCCTTGTACTAGGAAGGTGGCTGTCCATGACGTATGTATTTCAGATTAGGATATGTACGTGTAGCATGTCCAACATCACAGTGTTGCACATGTCTTTATGCTGGGTAGGAAGCATGCTGCATAGTGGAGATGAGGATTGTGAAGGCTGGTGTCGCCCATCCAAGCATGGCCAATACCCCTTAAAGGTGATATGTGATCCGATATTGGTCACTTGAGTGCTGAGTATGGCTGTCCAATGATCTCCATGCTCATGGATGGCACCCTGTCATGCCTTGGGTTGCTTCTTATGACTACCTAATAGGCCTGGTGATGTCACTAGCTCAGGGAGGTAAACTGCACAGCACCATCCCTTACGCACAGTGTCCATAATGTTGACCACTGCCTAGGTGGTAGTTAAAGGGTACAGGGTTATTAACCTAGTGGTGACAATGCAATAAGCAGCTGTCAGATTGTGCACATATGTCACGCACCTCACCCACAAAGCCCATTCTGTATGTTGTCCACAACACTGAGTCAGCTACTGCTTCTAGGTCATGGCCATTCACATACTTACACACGCAGATGCCTCCCATTTGTCTGTGTGATATGGGCTACAATGAGGGGGGAGTACAAAACATTAACCCTGTTTTACTGTAGCTGCCACAGGTGTGATATGCACATGTCACTCAGACACCTTTTATAGTGTTGCTTCTGTCAACAGGCCACTGGGAGAACACTCCTGTGACATACGAAGGTACATCTAGTATACTGAGTGTAGGTGGAACACAGTATGGGTGATGATGTCCTATGACCTGTCACAGGCATACTATGCAGTGCGAATTCATCTGTACTGTCATCTACATCTGCACTGCTAACAACATCTACATTGATTAAGGCTCATAGACTTTCAGACCATACTCAGCAGGGTAATAGTGCAGTGCCTCCCATTATGAGTGGCGTCTCCACTTTGTGGGTTGTGATAACTGTTGGTGTGCTCCATTCAGTGTTTTCACAGACTGACATGAATCTATGTTTTACATGGAAGTGTATGTGTAGAGCAAACTGTTTTGCCATATGTGTATTATACGACCAGGGATTTGAACAGGTCACATGCAGCCTGAGTGCACCTTGTACCATCATAGTTATGGTTACAGGGGCTCTGTAGTGTTCATGGATATGTGATTGTGTACCTGTTGGGGGTCAGTGAGTTTATGTTATCCAACACCCTATCTGTATTGCTTATTAATGCTCAGCACTTGTTCAGAACATGTAAGCACTTCATGAGCTACTAATTACTATAGCACTCAATCCTACTCATTTTCTACAGATAAACACTGTTTGTCCTTACATTTCCAGCTTGCTTACAGTACAACAGCTGTTGTACACACTTACCTCACATATCTTGTGAGAAATGGTTGAATATACAGGCATGTCCAAGTGTCAATTACCAGTGTTATTGTCTGTCTATATGATAAATATGGGCAACATGAGGCAATATAGCAATTGTCTCATGTACACAGTCAATGCTCACCTCCTAACATACGACACTACAGCCTGTGGGAGATGCACATATGTAGCCATGCTGGAGGTAATGCTCTCTCCAACCCAGACTGAACCTGACAATCCTGTGGGGATGTTAAACGTTTGCACCACACCCCACTCATCACATAGTCTCACTAGATCTCCACCACCACAGGCCACACATAGTAAGACTACAACATTTGCGGAGCCTCTCCATACTACTCTGTGTAGGCAACAGAGGCAGCCCCCATCACCAAACACAACACCAATTACTTATAGCCCACAGACTCATGTGTGCCCATCAACTACAGCCAATAGGGTGTTATAACATACCCAACACACTAGTCATAGGTGACTCTGTAGGCGGTCACACTGATGTCCCACTCAGCAGGCTACACAAGGTGATAGTCACTTTCATGTGGCTGTCGGGTAACAAGATCCACAACATAACCTATGCACTCAGGTCACTCCTCAACAGGTACAATATGACTGTCATTCTCCACATTAGTGTGGATGCCCTGAGATGTAACTTCCTGGACTACATGTACAGGGACATGCAATAGCTCTCTGATCTTGTAGCCCAGGCAGGTATCGCCCAAGCCCTGAGAAGCATTCTGCAACTGATACCACAGTACAACGACTGAATTATTCACTTCAACAGTTGCCTATGCTTCTGGTGTCATTCCAAGGGTATCCAGTATCTGTCTGCTTTGAATAACATGGTCGACAAAACACAATGCTTTGGCACAGATGACCTGCACCTGTCAGCCCTGGGATTATGGATAACATCTAAGGCTCTTGCTGCTCCTATACTGCCTGTTTTAGACACATTTCAAATAACTTATTCACCACCAGAACAGGTACAGGCAAGCAAAACCTGAGGGTAATGTTACTCATTGCTTGACATCTTCTTCTCGAACGCACTCAGCCAAGGCACTCCTTATAATGGACCACTTTGATATCTCTGCAGTGAATTGGACCTGCTTCTAGGCTCCAGAGAGCATCCCTGCACTGACAGGCTATTACGCAGACCACGCCTTTCAGTCATGTAACCAGGACCGGAACACCCACGGCGGAGGTGTGTCCATATTTCACAAGGATGTACACACCTCCAGGCTGGTTGCTTAGCACAATGCATCAGAGGTAATCCAAGTGCAACTAACTGTGGCCAGAACTGCTATACAAATTGTAGCTTGCTACGGATTCCACACCATACCCCACGGTTAACGGCCCTCATTTCTTGGTGTACTGCAAAGTAGGGTTCAAACAGGAACTACTCATGTGAGACTGAAACTACCCCACACTTAACTGCGATACCTACTCATGTACCGACACATTAGGCCAACACTTTTGGGGATTCATAACCTCCAATTGGCTGGATCAACCTATACACACCACCACCAAGGCCAACAATATCTTAGACCTGGACATTACCAACATGTGTGACTGGTGTACTACACCTGGGGTTATCCCCTCGTTGGTCAGTTCCGAACATATGCTAATCACCCTTGTTATCCACATCCCAGCACCACACCCTTCACGGAAAACACAGTACAATATTTCCACAAAGCCAACTTCAGGCTTCTTATGACAGCAGTAGTAGACATCATGACACCCATGCAGATGGACAATATTGTTACAAAAGCTGAAACATACCCAACTGCACTTCATTAGCACTTACACGACTGCATGGATCATGCTATCCCAAACAGAGCCATGATGGTACCCACCAGATAATGGACGCCACTCTGGGGGTCCACTGCCATGGACATAATGTACGACAGAAGGAGGAGACTGTTGTAAGGTAGGGTACAATCCCATGGGTGGGGTAGCTCCCTGGTCAGCCTCAGTAGGAATCTGAGATCCCTTATCACATCCTCTGAAGCTAGCTACGTAAAGATTACTGTGACACATTCCAAGGACTACCACAAAGCGTCATGGAGGTATGTCACTACTCTCAATGGCAATACCCACATCTGCTCTGACATACAACGGTTAGGCAGGAACATTACAGAACTGACTGATATTGGCAACATCCTGGCAAATAGGTTCAATTCTAACTTTACACCCCTCTCACACTCTAAAGGGCCCAAATCTATACAGGAACAATGCAGAGTCCCTGCGGTCACAACTACGCAGTTCAAACCTGCACTCTCTAAAGCCTGGAACACAGACTCCATGTGACCATCCAACATCCCAGGCTGCAATTTACACAAACCTCAGAACGACATGGCTCCAAACCTGGGCGCCAAATTCACTAATAGCCATGTATCAGGCATTGTGGACCCTGAATGGCACACAGCAACAGTTATCACACTCCACAATATTGCCCTATATGCCTGACTAGACTGTTCTGCAAGGCTATGGAGAACATCATCATGGAAGTCATTCACAGAGACATTGGTGGCCTCCAAACTTTTGATACCACCAAGGTTGGATTTGTTAGGGCCAGACCATGGCTCCTACACCTGGTGGAGTCCTTTGAGACAGTTACCAAGGTAGTAGATGATGGTAAGGAGGTCCACACAGCCTACCTTGTCCTCTCATTGGCTTTCAACACCGTTCCCAATTCTGGTATTGTCAGTATACACATCCACCTGAACATCGACCCATACGTCTCGAGATGTTATGCAAAGTGGCTCACGGACAGGACACACACAGTGAGGGTAGCATACCATAGTTCCTACTGTACATCAGTTACAATTGGTGTACTCCAGTCCTCGGTCATAGGGCCCCTCATGTTCAGTATATGCTTCCCTGAGGTACAGGCTAGCACAGAAGGACTTTCCCTGAATAGGTTTCCAGACGACTGCAAACTAGGTGCCATGATTGATTCACCAGCTGATACAGACACCATCCATAAGGGTGTCACTGTGATGGATACCTGGTGTCGATAACATGGCCTCAAGCTGCATGCCACAAGGTGCATAGACATCCCCTTTGGATTACACCAGTCACCCACTGACTATCACATAGGTGGTAGTCCCCTACATACATCAGACATTATAAGGGATCTTAGTACACAAGTAGATAGCGCCCACTCCTTTGATAACCATATTGCCAAGGTGGCATGGATATCCTTCTACGTGGCCACCCTAATCTGTAATGGGTTTGTAGCCGGAACAAAGGCAGCCATTGTACCTCTATACTCCTGACTTATAAAACACGTTCAAGGGTAAACACCCCATTTGGGGTGTACCTTACGGAGCAGCAATGGCTTTAAATACCACAACATTAACACACCAACAGGATTACTCACCTCTGAAGGATGACGTATGCATCACAACTACAGAAACCCCAACTGTACTCATTTGCATACTGCATACTCAGAGGTGATCTCTGCTGAACATACAAGACCCATGTCCACAACAATATTGATGGATATGCTCCACATAAGCAACATAAGCAAAAGCCACTGAGACCAACATGCTCTGGGATATGTACCCAAACACAATGATGAACAGGACGTGCTGGAGGAATACATTCCTGAACTGGACACTCACCATGCTTTGGAACATGATTCCTATGTACATCAGGCAGGGACCCTCATTAGCACTCTTCATGAGATACCTTGATGGGTGGATGGGGAACAGACATGTACGCCAGGGATCACTGCAGTGGCTGTACTGTACACGGGTGCAGGAAACAAATGGCTCTGCTGTTCACAGGCACATGACACTAACATAGGGAGGTGCCGCCAGTGAAAACACTGTAGTTGGACTTACAAATGGACTTGGCCAGACAGCATAGTACCTAACTATGAACCTATGAAGCTATTACATGTCCTTTGTGCATGGATAATTGAGTAGCTCTTCCATTTCAATTAGCTATCATGCTGTTACACTGTCTGGTGACTACAAGCCATATGTATCCTGTTATTGTGTATTGTACATTCCAATAGACATACCTTATGTTTGCATAATATAACAGTAATGCTATGTAAAATATTTGGCATATCTACCTACACTACTGTACATTTCACATTTTTGAAACAATATCCCATAATGCAAAGCATAATTGCACAGCAGGACCACCTTAGGCATGTTATTCTCGTTATACGCCCATTCATATGCCTACTGTTACAGTATATCAACATATACTATCCCCTGTTATGGCACATACTTGTTGGACAAACCCTACCACCGACAGCGGCTGGAGTGGAATTGTTATGTTTAAAGCCCTTATGTAGCATCCCTTTTGGTGTATGAGGTGTTTACCTTGTGGCCCACAGCAGTACACACAATTTCTACAAGCATTACTATGCTCAACAAGACATCACTACATAATACCTTTTCCCACTGTATGTATTGCATACACTTTCATTAATGCAGAACAGGCACTGCATATACTAACATACTGAGTTTTCTACATACATTCTTAGTGGTCCGAGTTTACGATAATATCTGTGTTACTCCTTTCCTGTTTAAACAGTTCTATGGTATGAGCATACTGTTTAAATGTATGTCAAGCCATCATTTCATACGTAGATACCTGTAACATGTGGTATCCTGCCACCAATTGGTGTTCCGGAGTAAATTATTACATGCAAATCAGCTGTGCAGCTACTCCATTGGCTTGGGTGTTGTCCTTTTGCCCTACCTTCAAGGGAGACGGTCTGGATGTGTTTTATTGTGATGAATTGCAACTGCTATATGGAGAGACACAGATATTTTGAATTCATGTCCCCCGTGGATTGTGTGTGATGGCTAGAGTATGTAGTTCTACATGTGAGTGTAGCTGTTATCTGAACCGTCTGATACGAGACTATTGCAAACAAAACCTGTACCATCGGCATCTGTTCCATTGTACAACAGCAATGATTTCACATGGTGCCATTACAAGTGTGTCTCTCACAAGGTATGTTAACACTTCTGCAGATGTCATTGAGTGAGTGTATGTTTGTGATGTTATTACAGTCTGTATTGCAATTGTTTCAGGTGTGGGGGAGATGTAGGTGGGTGTACATAGTAGATAAAGGTTTGTGGGGACTGCATTTGTACATATTCCATATGTGTGTGGGGGCGCCTTCCCTAATTGAAGATCTATCATTTAGTAGACTAATACTATGGTTATTGCAGGCTTATTAATTAAGCCATTGTTAATTGGTTCCTATACAGCATGTAGGTGAAGTTGATCCTTCAATCCCTCCGGAAATACATCGATATGTAATGAAATGTTGCTACATGAAAGCTGTCTCGTGTATTTCTGTCACAAATATTTGCACTCATTGCAGTTGTGTTGGTGACTGAACCTCTTTGGCTTGGGTTGCCACCTTTTCAAATGGCCATAGTGGGACATTTGTAGGACACACATCAGGGTTTAGAGGCCGACACATACCCACTGTCAATACAAAGGATAGAACTTACTTTTGTCCTAAATAAAACCTTACTCTTGTAACACTTTAGTTGCTTATTATGTTTCTTGTAACATTTATGTATTTTAGATACAGGAATAACTATTTAATGCAACTATTACATAATATATGGGACATAATTATGTCCTACAATCTCAGGACATTTGCCCTTTTTAATATTTTTTGTCAGGACACAACTGTCCAAAGAGGGACTGTCCCTCTCAAAGTGGGACAGATGGTAACCGTATGCCTAAGACCAGCTGTGACCACACCTACTGTAATAATCTATGTCCGAGTTAGCATGAACAGACACACGATACAAGCACACACACACACACACACATTACAGTCCCACGGAAACACACACCACACTCTCAACACACACTTACACACACTACAGCAATCAGAAACACACTTAAACACAGTACCTACCTGGACCGCAGCAACAGCAGCCATAACTAAATGTCCCTTAACATTGTTATAATATTACTCGCAGTTCTAGTGTTACGGTACTGTGGTCTTTCAGTCTTTAAGCCTCGTGATTACACGTGTTGGTATGTAAAGCATTCGATAGTTGGCAGTATCTATTTATTTGTACCTCCATGGTTGTGTACATGTCATTAACCTGTCTATATATTTGCAGATATATGTATATCCGTATATATCGACATACATCTCTCTATCACCATTTCTATCCCTATTATATATATATATATATATATATATATAGAGAGAGAGAGAGAGAGTGAACACACCTTTCGTTGGGTACATGGTGGTGTATACTGTTTCCTGAACTCTGCCCTTTTGTGTTTTAAGCTGTCACAATACACACCTGTCATTGGTACATCTCGGGTAGCTTAGTGGTAGGTGATTGTGTACATGGTTGCGTGTTCTACTCCTGGCAGTGGTCGTTTTACCTCTCAGAGCAGGCACTATTAGTGCAAGGGTGAATAATGCTGGTTTCACCTGTTCTGGACATCTTTGACCGTGATCTGTGTGGAATTCAGCAAAGCTTAGACCTGTTTTGCACATATCCGTGTAGTCATGTTTAAACGACACTTACCGTCACTTGCCGCTGCATAAACCTGCTAACATGTGCTTAAATGTGCTCTAATGACCTGCATCCAACATCCATTATTAGTGCCATCGGGATTACGTAACGGACCTTGCAGGACATGGAACCGGGAACATGCACAACACAGTCAGTGGCTTTACCACTTGGTCATCTAGGATTTGTACAAGTGTTATGGTGTTTTGTATGTGGACTGTACTATGGCTGTTCCTCCATACTGCAATCAAATGTGTAACTCAGTTAGTTTACATATGGATGATAACTATTAAGGGTATGTCCAAGTGATGTTTAATGGATGTGCTCCAGCATCTGGAATGTATGTCACAGTGAGCCACACACTGTATTATGCTACACCTTGATGCAACCATAACTGGAGAATGCTGGGGTGGCAGATACCTGTCATGGGTACTCCCCATGCTTTGGCAATACATCCCTGATTACATTATATGGAGGCCCTTATTAACATACTGGGGAATCCATGCACAGTAGGTGGGGAACAGTGGTTACACACATGGATCCCGCAATTGGCTCTGCTCCACAGAGGGACAGTTAGTTAATCGATGGGGTGGCGACAGCAGACACATTTTGCCTAGGCTGATGAATGGCCTCTGGAATCGGGCATGTACCTACCGATGTACCTAGGAACCTATACATACAGTATCAAAATATGCTGTTAGCTTCGTTTACTGTTCAGGTGTTGACTTTCCTTGTTCCAATAGGTGTTGTGTGTGCAATAGTTGAGGGCTGCGTATGTAGGATTCAGACAGTAGGCCACCTATACATTACAATTTACAGGTGGTCGTGTGTGTGTGCCATCCATTTTACTGTGTGTGCAGGTGGAGAAGTGTGTCAGTCTGTAGGGGCCTACACTGTCAGTGTATGTGCTATACGTTCCCTCTTTGCCAAGGAGTGGGCATATTGGGCATGCCTCCGTCTGCCTACTGGGGCTGGCACAGGGTGTTCGTGGTCTGAATCCCTCTGTACCTGTGATGGCCTTGGCAATTGTGGTGGGCTGTGAGGGCCTTCACCATTATGTCCCTGCTGCAGCTGTTTCTGCAGGATCATATTATGGAGCATGGCACATACTATAAAGATGTGGGCACATGTGCCTGGAGTGTACTGCAAGGCTCCACCAGATATGTCCAAGCAACAGAACCATGATTTCAGCATCCCAAACACATGCTCTATGATGATTCTGGTTTGTGCGTGTGCCTCATTATGGCGTTCTTGCATGGGTTTGTGTGCATTTCTGATGGGAGTCATCATCCACGGCTCCAGTGCATAGCCAGCATCCCCCACAAGGTGGCCATATGGGATGTCCCCCCCTGACAAATACCTGATACAGCTGTGAGGCATGCCAGATGTGGGAGTCATGTTAGCTTCCAGGGCTGCCAGCACACACATCAGTGATAATGCCCTGGGCATTGCACATGACCTGGCAGTTGATGGAGTGGTATCCCTTGTGGTTTATGTAGCACCTACCATGCTCTCCAGGTGGTGATTTGATATGTATATGCGTGCAGTCTATTGCACCCAGTACCTCCGGGTAGTGTGCCACATGGTGGAAGAGACGCATATTGCTGGCCAACTCCTCCTGAGTTCAGGAGAAGTATATATGCGCATTGGCATGTGGTAACATGGCATCTAGGAACTGGTGGAGTACCCTGGATGCTGATGCTTGTGAGATCCCCATGATATCTCCAGTTGGCCTTTGAAAGGTACCTGTGGCTAGTATTGTCAAGCTTACACATACCTTCATGTCCACTGGGATGGGTTCCCCTCTGTTGCTTCTGGATCTCAGGCGTGGCCAGTGCAGCTCAACTATTTGCTGTATGATGTCCCTGTCCAACCTGTAATGCTCTACTATCTCCAGATCATGTAGCCCCTGGTAGGTTACCCTTGGTCTGAACACTCTTCTCCTCCTCTGGGGCCTGAGGTGGTTGTCGGCATCATCCTCCACAACACCTTCAGTCTCCAACACATGGTGATGAATCACAGCTATGGCAGCTCCCAAGTACATTGTAAAAGTTCCCCGTCTGTTTACACTGATGGTGCAGTGTTTAGGAATACACAAGTGTGTGTGAGGTGCCTTCACACTTTATACTATTGTGCTTTGAACACTGATGATGTCATAGGGTGTGTATGTACACTTGGACCTGCAGGGTATCTTATGTGTTTTACCACAGGTACTGCTATTCTGGTGCCTTTGGTGTTGAATTACATTTAGCTGCCGTGGATTACCTCTTGCCCTTGCTTTAACTTTTCTTAACGATTCCCCTCCATTGTCTGGCATGCATCCAACAGCCTGCTTTCTTGTTTTGTACTTTCCCAAACCAGGATTGTCTTGCGAAATGTGTTCTATAGCCGATCTACTGCAGGTTTGCTTTGTTCTGCAGTTAAAGTTCTCTTTTCATTGCAATCCGACACCTCCCCTATCCTGTTCTGCAGGTTGCTGCTAGCAGCCTGTTAGCTGCCGTCAATGGCCCACTGTGAGTTAATAGGTGTTAATTGCTCAGTTGTACTCCAATTACCCTACTGTGGCATTTCCTTATTGTCTTCTCCTAAACTTCCTTTTTGAGCTGTGGTGCACGGCGCGTGCATCCGATTACCGGGTTTCGGGCACGTTTTCATCCACGTGCACATGCACTTTTGGGCACCATGTGTGCTCTCAGCTAAGCAAAGCTATACCTACATCCACACCGCTGTCCTGCGGCTTTGCTTAGCAATGGGCAGCCCGGATTTGCTTTGCTCCAATGTGCTTACAGCTGCGGTGGCATACACCACTGCTGATGTCATGTATTCCTCCAGACCACTCCTCGGTGTTGTAGCGCTGTGCCATATGGTACATCCTTAGGCCGGTGGGACGTTTGCGATTCACTATTACTTACCTCATTTGCATGGCATTGACTACTAATTCATAGTTACCGCACCGAACACTGTCGCAGACCCTTAGCAACCCTTGCAGCTTGGTTGTGGTGTAGCATGCATACCATTGACTATTATGGTGAAATCATGATTTGTGTTACATTGCAATTTTATGACATTTGTATATATTTTCCTTGTGTTCCCATTTGCGCACACATGCCCTGCGGTTGTACTTTGCGTTACTGTGGCCATGACATTAAATGTTATTTTTTATGTGTTGTGCATCTTTTCTTATGCCATTGGCTGTATATTTAGCCTTTGGCATATGTTAACTTTGTAATACATGAGTCTGGTCCGCTTTCCTAGCTCCGATGTTCTGTTTGGCAAAATGTAAACCATTTTTTTTTGGTTTACATTTCTGTAGGCTTACGCTACGCCTACGCCACTTCATGAATCGCTATGTACCTTCATTTGCATGCTGCAGTACTGCACATGGGGTGATTAGCATACCTGAGCCGATAGCTGCACAGATCTAGAGTACGCTGGTAGTGCACGTGGAATTGGATCGTACCTGAATCACTCAGCGGCCATATTTGGCATTATACCGCCTACACTACGCCTGCGCCTGGTGCAAGCTTCATGAATCCCGGTGAAGGTTTTCTGGTATACCATATTTTTGGATGATATTTTTATCATTTTTAAGGGGGATAAGAATGAAGCTTCCACTTTTGTGGAATCATTCTCTGAATGTACATCATTTCTCAAATTTACATTTGAGTTTAATGAGAAAATTATCTCCTATCTAGATGTGCAACTGACAAAAGACACACTAAACAATAGATATTTAGAGATCTTCCATAAACCTATGTACTCTAACACATTTTTGCATTTTAACAGTTCTCACCCATTTCACCAGAAAAAGGCAGTCATTAAAGGCCAACTGGTAAGATCTGCTAGAATGACCTCATTGGATAGTGATTTCTTGTTGGAATGTGATATTTTAAAGAAAATGTTTCTTAAAAGATCCGACCCTTCTCACTTGCTTTATGAAATTATAGTTGAAGTAGTGAGAAAAGGGGATACTGAGTGGTTCAAACCTATTTTGACTGGAACATCTAGAGAACCTATTCAATCCATTTATGATGGAGAAGTAACGAATGAAAATCTTGAACCTAATAATGAAGCCACACTCCCTGCACATAATGATGGTGTTCATTCTTTAAAATTTATTACAGCTTATTCACTTGATGCTAATTATTTGAGGGACATTCTGCTGAACAATTGGGCGATTTTATTGGAAGATTCCTCTATTAGACATAAAATCATGAATAGACATGGACTGATCTTTAAAAAAGGTTATAACTTGAAGAGCACACTCGAAAATAAAATTTATGTGAATACTTCTAACACTGGTATGGTTAAGTGTGAATGGTTTAATGTCTGAAAATTTATGAGTGTATTAAATAGATTTTGTATCAACAATGTCACATATAAAATTAGAGGCAAATTTAATTGTGAAAGCTCTGGTGTTATTTACCTTGCCCAGTGTCAATGCTGCTCAGGGTTTTATATTGAAAATGCTGACAGACATTTTAAGCAAAGAGTATACGAACAATATAATATAGGTAAACTGAATGTTGCAAATGCTTTGGCGAAACATGTCATGGAAAACCCAGGATATTATTTTCATTATTTAGTGATTGATAATGTAAGCAAAAACATCAGGGGTGGACTTTGGTCTCTCCATTAAGAAGAAAGAGAGCTGTTTTGGCAACTTAAGGTTAATGCATATGTCCAACCTGGTTTAAATGACCAATGTTCTTTAAAATGTATTTTGAGATTAAAATGTCTGGAGAGAGATGGTGTTTCAATATTAATATAAATGTTAAAAGCATCTATTTATAGTGTTTTACATTAAGGGGTTAGTTTTATACGTTTATCAGCTTTATTAACTTAAAGGGCTGACCTTGTAGGCTGTTATAGGAAGTATGTACCTTTAAGAACGTAATGTACTGTGTAATGTCATAATGATTTTGTTATTTAAATGGTGATTTTTACTTGTTGATTTGTCTGATGAAGTTCATACATTAATTGTGGACGAAAGCGCTAACTTGGATTGCTTTATATATAAAGTGAATTGGTGAACCTTTGCCTAGGTCTCTGGATGTTACAGAAAATGCCCACCAATAGGCAGACCAAATAAAGTCTGCTAAATTACTGACTCACCAGTTAAGCAAATGAGAGCAATTGCAGGCTATCCTAGTCCTTAGAGATAAAAAATATGCACATTGGCTGTCCACCCAGTTAATTCCTTATGCCATAGCTTCCTTTCTAGTTGATGTATATTGATCCCCCCACATCCATGCCTCACACAAGAAAAATGGAGAAAACTTTGATGGGCGATAACAAAGCCGTTGCAGAGTGAAAAAGGGGATACCGCATTGAACAATCCATTACCTTGACAGACGTCAAATAGGCCATAGCAGCTTTGAAACCAAGGAAAGCTCCAGGGCTAGATTGTCTCTCTGTAGAAGTATACAGTAAACTGAGAGACAATCTAGCCACAATAATTATGGAGTTGTTTCATGAAAGCCTTCACAGGGGCATCCTATCAACTCAAGCCTGAGTTACAAATTTGGTTACATTCCTCAAAGAAAAGCAAAACACCATCTAATCCACAAAACTGTAGGTCAATTTATTTGATGTCAGTAGAAACTAAGAGTCTAGCTAAAGTTCCTGCCAGTAGGCAGGAAAATATGTTTTCAAATCATAGCTGCCCACCCACATCAAGGATTTATACCAGGCCATCAAAATATAACAGCCTTGCTATGCTGCCTCTACAATACTAGTTGCTCTGTCACTACATGCATAGACCACTGTTGTATTGCTCATGGACTTTAATGATACTTTTGACTCCCTAAGATTGGAATTGCTCTGGCTAGTCCTTACTTCCTTTGAACTAACTCAAGAATTGTTGGAGTAGTGCAAACTCCTATATAGACAACCATTAGCATAACAACCCTTGTTTACTATTTAGAGGTACAAAATAAAGCTGTCTCCTCTCCCCATTGCTATTCTTATTAGCAGATGAAGCTTTTAGTCTGTTTGTAAATCAAAACTTCTCTCACTGGGGATTCAAATTCTCTAAGGATAAATCCCTGTTGGATGCATGGTTTGCAGACAATTGTACTCTTTTTCTTGTGGATCCTCAGACACACTTATCTGAGATTTTCACAATCTCAGAGGAGTTTGCCTCAATCTCAGGTCCAGATAAATCCCCAGAAATCTCGTTGCTTACTTTTAAACCAAAATTGTATAGCACAAAAAGCAAAAATTGTGGGACTAGGTATACATTGGAGTATGGTCATCACCTGTTAGGTATCGAGCTAACCTATACTCAGAATGTTCTTCCCATAGATAACCTTAACTCACTTATTACCTACTGTCAAAATAGGTTACAGACATGGACTGAGTTGCAGCTCCCAGGCTTTCAGCAGTATGCATGGTGTTACATACCTTTTCCAGACACTCTGCATTCCACAACTCTATTTGTAGCCTTTAACTCAAAAACACCAGAAGCTATTTTAAAATTTTATTTGGTACAAGAAATAATCCAGGCTTTCTAGAAAAAAGATTACCTGTACTAGGCTTGGAGGTTTAGGAATCCCTGATCTCAAAAGGTATGCCCTAGCTGTTGACCTGACCCATTACACCTTGGCCAGATCCATGCAGAAATCCTATTGGATGCTATGTGAATTGCATCTAATATTTGTCCAACTGACAAACCTTACACCCAGGGAAAAGGAGGAAAGTGTGGCATCCAGGCAGGCTATAGTACTCATCGTGATGGATCTGGATCAGGAACAAATGGCCAGGAAATGAAGTCATTTGGGACAGACTCTGGCAAACCCTGTGAGTAGTGATAGATAAGAAGCACTTGGTCTGGATGAAATGGATTGAGGGTGACATGATATACTGGATGGGCTTTCTTGCCCACAAGAGATTTAACCCCTGGAGTATAATCTGGTCAATAGTACATCTACTGAGCAAGTATTCTATGGTGGCAATATGTTCAAATAACCAATGTAAGTAAAGGAGTTGAAAATTATAACATATTACATTGGGTACTAAGGTGGAGACTCTCAATGTTCAAACCAGACTCCTCTCATGAATATAAAATCTGCAAGAAGATTATGATCAGGGAGCTTTTGTGTGTTACTGGGAAATCTGGGCAGAATTATTTCAAGTCCAAATTGATGATATAACTTGGCATTCTCCCCTTACAGTTCCTAAGAAATGGATACCTGTATCTGCTCAACACTCCACGCAATTTAGGAAAATTAATTTTTGGCACACAACACCACATCAAATACAAAACTGGTTTGGGGCAATGGTAAGTGTTGGAGATGTGACCAGAGTACAAGCAACTGCTTTCACCTGTTTTGGGAGTGAGAAAGAGTTAAGAAGATATGTGATAGTGTGTGTGAAACAGCTAAATGGACAATGAGGAACCGAATTCCACCCCTGGGTAATGCATGTGTTGGATTTCTGGGATATTCTATGAAAACATTTATCTTTATTCTCTCAGAACTCAAATGTCTAATACATCTGCAACTAATAATAATTGCAATTGTGTTTAAAGGTTGGAAGTCTTTAATGATTTTAGATTTGTCCTGCATTGTTACAGTCACAAGCCATATAATGCCTTGTGGGCAGACTGCAACAATCATTTATTCAATGAACATAGGGATATCTTCCTGTCTGCATTTGATATCATAACTTAATTAATCTAATGTATGCTAGACAATTTTATATGTTTTCTGATAAAAATATAATATGTTTTCCTCTTTAACTGGAGAAGGTCTATGGTTTGAGGAGTATTTTGTTAATTATTTATTTATTTATTTATTTATTTACATTTGTTGACTGGGAATGTCCGACTGGACGCAGGTCCATTTTTAGCAGAGACTCGGGGAGAAAAGCTCCATAAATTAAAATATTACAGACATATTTACAGATTAAGAATCCAAGCACTTAAAATATTACAAACATAGTTACAGATGAAGAACATATTACATTCAGTAGATAACTAGCTAAATAATGGTGAATAATTGCATCTTCTTGTTATTTACGTGTTAAAAAAATCCCATGGTACATTGTGTTAAATGCAAGAGAGATCAAGGAAAACCACTACTAAGCGGCACTGATCTGTATACATAAGAATCAATCACCACTCCATGGAATGCAGTTACTGTAGAGTATTTCATTCTGAATCCAGAATACAATAGATCTAGTAAATCATAGCACTTAAATAAAAGTATGGTTGAACTACAACTACATTCTCAATATCCTTACCCAAAAATACTAGGCTACAGGTAGCTGATAGTTTCTGAGACTGTTCAGGTCTAAATAGGAGATAATTAAAGCTTCTTTCAGAACTGGCTGAAAAATCATAACTATAAGTGTAGACTGAATGGTCCTGAAAAGTGTACTGCCTACATCTAGATAAGCTTCAGCCAGCCTGAATGAAAAAGGATCCAGATTATAAGATGCAGACACATACTTCTAAGTAACTACATGACCCAGTCAGCTTATCTAAAAATTACAGCATTCAGATTCTAGAGTCATTTACATAAAGTTGAGCTTTTTTTTTTGCTCTAGAGAAATAAAATGTAAAGAACCAGTCCAAACTGTTTCTATATTTAAGGGCAAAAATCAAGCACCACCCATACAGTCTAAGTCTGAAAATGCTTCCAGATTCATAACATATTCTGTCCTTAATTAGCAATCAGCCTCTATAAACACAGCTCAAAAACAGTTGAAAAGTGTTTGATGCAAAAGCTTGTGTATTTATTTTTGTTTTACTGTTATATATAATAAAAACAGATTTTTTGAATTTCGTTTTTTTTCAATAATTTTTATTTTTATTTTTACATTAATAAATGTCACAAATAAAAAACATCTTACAACATGACCGTATAGATATATCTATATATATATATATATATATATATATATATATATATATATATATATATATGTAATACATTGCTGCCAAATACCACAGGATATAGGTCAGACACATATCTATTTACACTATGTACATAGATGCTTTCACTGTTAATTCCACAGCTATATAGACAGTATATACATTCATAATATCCAAGTTATTATTTAATATCTGAACTTGTATGTGTTATTTGGTTCCATTATAGTGTATTTCTAAGTTGTTATGTGATGAATTATGCTAATATGATATTAAAGGTTTGTTCCCAAATTTCTCTGGATTTCATCATGTTTTTGTTTCTTTTATCTATTACTATTTTATGAGCTAAAAGGTGTTGTATAGCTACTTGTTTAAAACCCTCCCAAGAGATATTTATCATATCTAGCCATTTAAAAGCTATATACAGTTTCATTAGTAGGAAAATTGTTAATTCCCAAGTTAATGTAGATGTTTGATAACCCATTTTTTGTAATTGTACCTTGAGAGAGTTCCAGAGTTTATAGACACATTTACAGCTCCATAATACATGGATTAAGTCAGCTATCTAGTCCTTACAGTGTGGGCAGAAAGGTGATTTTGATGTGTTAAATTTGTGTAGCATTGCAGGTGTAAAATAAGCATTATTTTTGATCATGAGCTGAGTGTATGCTAACGTTTTGAGGGGTATAATCTTCAGTGTTAGATTGATTGCCTGGCTTATTTGCTGATCATCTATGGATGGTTTAATTTTTCTCCAGTAGTTAGGGAAGAGGAGGTCTTTCTGGTATTTGATTTCATTTATCATTTTATATGAATTAGTAATAGTTTTCTTTGTTGTGATAATAGTTTTCCAAAACCTGCTACAAGTGTCTATGTCACTATTGGTCATAGTAACATTTTGGAGGTAACTGGAACACAATTCTTTGATTTGTCTTAGGATTATTATGTGTGATTTAGGGAGGTTTAAGTTGGTCCTCATTTCTTGTATTGATTAGTTAAGGTACTGATAAATATCTTGGATTGTTTTATCTTTCAGTCTGGGAAAAGGGACTAAGTCCAGCATCTCATTGTTTATTTTTAAATTTGGGTTTTTATGAAGGGGTTGCAGTATTGTCATGGCTTGTCTAAGGTTCAAGAATTGAAAGAGTTTTTGCGCTAAGTTGATAGAATGTTTTAAGGGCTCTATAATGTTATAAGTTTGTATTTCTTTCTGCTTCAGTAATGGAAGTGCTTTGGGATTGAAACCTAGAGGTTTAATATATCTATAATAGATTGTCACCCAAAGAGGAGACCAATTTTCCATTGACGGGTTATGTTCAGCTATTCTTAATATTCTGTTAGTGTTAATGATCGAGTAGTACATTTTAAAATCTGGTAGATTTAGTCCTCCTTTGCTTTTGGGGAGTGTCAATTTTGGATAGGAGATTCTGTTTTTTTTTGGGTTCCCATATAAATTTTGCTAGGAAGGTATGAATTTGTTTGAAGAATTTATTATGTGTTGTTGTCTGTGATGTCATGAATATATACATTAGTCTAGGTAAAATGTTCATTTTGATTATTGATACTTTGACCAAGAATGGTAGTTTAAGGTTGTTCCATCTTTTACAGTCTTGCATTATATTTTGCCCTTTAAGGTTTACATTGTGTTGGTAGAAGTCTTTGTTATTCTGGAAAAAAGTGATTCCCAGGTATTTAGGAAATTTTGAATTTCTAAAAGAGGAATATCCAGTTCTTCCAGCATTCCAACATTCACCAGTCTGAACTCACATTATACAATAATTCACAAATACCAACAGAAACCAGTGGAACATGGAAGGGGCAACCTGGACCTGAGAGTACTCAATATAATTGCAATCAAATATTTCAGATTCATCTACATGCGGGTGATCTTTTTCTGCTCCAGTGAAGTAATATGGAAGGCAAGAATCTAGTCTGTTTCCACCTCACATGTAAAAACACAAGTGCCTATTCCATACTCCAAGGGTGTACTGTTTTCTCATTCATAAAGCATAATGAACTTAATAGTCAATTCCAAATCCAGTAGTCCTGATGACTATTTTGAAGTGCAAGAAATGCCCCTGGATATTTTTTTTTAGTTATTGGAGATTTCTTTTTGATAAACAGAATTATATTTATTGTACACAAGTTTGTCCTCAAAGTAGGACTGCTACCTCCAAAAACATTCTAACATTTGGGCTTCTTTAGACTATTCCTTGAAATCACAGTTGTAGCATAGTTCACAAGTACCATTACAGATCAAATAAACAGGCAAACCAATGTGTTCTTGCACAAGAAGCAGTCACTTTAATATGATAATTTCAACACAGACTTGGTGCTTTCGCCTTTTACAATTCAGGCATCATCAGAGTACAAAATGTACAAAAACTCGAGTGATGATGTACCACGTATCTGCTAGGCAATAGGCTTAGGTTGCATTGGCTAAGTCTCAGACAAATTGGAGAACACCTTTGTGAATGCACACTGTCTGTTGTAAACAGCCAATCATCAGAATTCTGATGAAGACCTCTATGGAAGGTCGAAAGCTCTTCATCTCAGTGGAATAAAACATATTAGTATCATCCAGTGGTGACTTTTTGTTTGCATCATACTGTTTTTGTTTTATTATTCTTATTAATTATGTCCATGATAATTCTTTCCATGGTAATGCTCACTTTCTCACTTTAATCAGACTCAAACACTGAGCTTTTCATATTCTTCTGTACTGTTTTGTGCCTCCCCCTTCATAAGCTACCCTATTCTGCTGCTCTCAACAACAGCAACTGATGTATAGGGGAGGAAATTGACTAAAACAATCTTTCATCTGTCTCAACTGTGTTTGCACAGTGTGGTTCTGCACTTGGTGATGGGCCAGTGAGCTGAGTGTGCCCCTATCCCTGTATTGGTGTTGGTGAGTACAGCCATTACTTCATTCTGCACTTAACTGTCTTCACTCATTATTGAAAAATTCTTTTACATGGTCGGAACAATTGTTATAATTCTCGTCATCACTTACTGTTTTTACCACATTACATAAGTTGATTATTCAATATGAGAAAGTTGTATTTTGATCTGTAGTAGAATGAACTCTAACAATGTTTTAATATGCTCACTGAAACTGTCCTTCAGCATTGTGTCTCCTAAATGAACCAAGCAGATGTTAAAACTGAATGAGTAGATGTTACTTAAGGTAATAGTCTGGAAAATAGCATGTTGTGTACATTTGTATGCTGCCTGTATAAATACCACATTATTTCTGTTGTCAGCAACATAATTAACAATTCTTCTACTAGTTTGCCTATACCACCACTACATGCTATATAACCTCATTTCCCTGTACCTCCTCTAACTATCCACTAACTCTTTCTTCTTCCTAATAACAAATATTTTCTAGTAAATGAAGTTTGGCAACAAAGCAAGTTGCCCCGGGACATCTTTATGAGGGGTTAGATTGACATTAGTGGGTGTTAAGTGGGTTGTGGAGGTGAAAGCATTAAGTAGAGGCAGGGAGGATTGGGAGGAAATGAGAAAATAGTAGGGAGGGGGTTAAGAGGTTTAGACAAGTGTAGCTGGGTAAGCAGTCACATTTTGGCGTGAACTTGCTGCAGGCAGAGTACACCCATGACGACCTGTAGGTATGCCAGGAGGAAGGTAGGCTGCTGGGTACTGGTTAGTAGCAGGTGGCCTGTATGTAGGTATTTCTTTATTTATTTCTCTTCTCAAGAGATTGCTTAGTTTTCTTCTCCAGGCTAGGAGGTAGTCGGTAAATGGATTGGTTTTAATTTGAGTTAGGGCAGTGTGGTGGGTTGTGATGGTTATGTTTATTATGTGAGGTATGAATACTAGTGTGGGCTGTTTATTTGGTCACGGGGCCTGGAAGAGTGGTGTTTAGAATGGCTTGGTCAGGTGTTCTTCTTGGCTCGAGGGGCCTTTTTGTAAGGGTAAGTCTGTTAGTAACCTTAAGGTTAGTTGTGTGTTTGCTTGATGGTGGTGTGGCTCACTGGGCCCGGACTGTGATGGGGGAGTGGTGTTGTGAGCTTGTCTGGTGGTTTGTTGGGCCTGGTTGCTTTTGGACTGGCTGGTATTCATTGGTGGCATCAGGTTGTTCTGAATGGATTGGTGGGGCTTGCTTGGTTGGAGTCTGTGAATGTGGAATGTCGACTTGTGGAGCTGAGTCAGTGCTTTCCTGGAGTTCACACTGTTGTCCTTGTCCAGCTGGCTGTGGTGTCGTGGTATTCGGGCTCTTGGTGTCATTGCTTCACTCGTGTGTGGCAGCATTGGTGTCAAGGCTTGGTTCGTGGGTTTGGGGCAAGCGTTCATTGCTGCACTTGTGCAGTTGCATTTATTGTGGGGGATTGATCATCTCTTGTTGGGCATATTGAAGATGATTATTATTTATTTCTACTCTTCTTTTGAATCAGTTGCTTTACTCTAGGAAATAGACCTTTTTTTTTTTTTTTTACTGAAGTGTATCTTATCCAAGTTATGATCTTATTGTATAAAAGAAGAGAAGCTAGGTAACAAGCTTAGATTATCATTGCTCATGGTGGGGTGCAGGTGGTTTCTGCATTTTTGGTGCATTCACTTGACTGTACAGTGGTGAAGGGTGGAGCATTTCACCCGAGAAGATTGCTTTTTGCTGGTTGATTTTCTGCTAGCATGCAGACATTTGGATTGGAATTGTTGGCTCCTGACATGAGCTATACATGTGTATCTGATACTGATGTGGAAACCACTGGTGTATTTTCTATTTTTGTATGTTTTTCCTGATCATTCGTTCTGGTGTTATTTGCATCCTTTGCCTGTCTTTTGTGTGTTGTGGTGTGTCAGATTGTATTGGTGAGGTGTGTGCCACAGGGCTTGGCCAGGAAAGGAGAAAAAAAAATTTTGTGGTGAAGTTGGGTATTTGTTGGCTTGGAACATGTGATCAGTCTCCTGATGGGTATGGCATGGACTGCTTCAGGCTGTCTGCTCTTTCTGGTGGATGAGTGATGTTGTGCATCGGAAGGGTTGGAGACAGCACACATGGAAACTCTGGGATTCTGTACACTAACTGTGTTTCCATGGTTTAAAGTTGGTTGTTTGGCTGTATCGGGTGCGGATCCTGTGGGTCATCGCTGAGTCGGGGGAGACAGCATTTTTGTTTCAGGGTGGGATCAGGGTTTGCCTCTGCTGTGGTGCCAGGGGTCCACTGCTCTGTTGGGTAAGGGGGGTTTCAGGTTTACTGCTGTTTGTGCGGGCTGGCAGTTGCTTGGTTCAGGACTCCTTTCCATTGGTTGGCTGTTTGTAGGTTTAGAGAAAAGAAAGAGAAAAAGAATGTTGGTTACCCTTCGGTGGACTCCTGATCCTTTGGTGGACTCCTGATGCAGATTAATGTTGGTGAGACAGTGGTTCAGATGGCCATTGTCTAGCCCTCTTGTACTCACATGTTGTTTTCCAGGTTTTTAAAAAAGAAAAGGGGGACACGAGGGAGGAGAGTGACTCAGATCTGGCAGTGCTTGACATGGAGCTGCCGTATGGGTGGGGAGTAATATAAGTAACTTCAATCCAAGAGCAAAATCTTAGGCAGCTCTGGTTTAGAAGAGAGAACAAGGGACTGAGTGGCATTTTTCTGAAAGATAAAGACCAGTGTTGCAGATAAAGTGCAAAACAGACAAGCCCACATGCTGGTATGCTATATGAAATAAACTTAAGGAACATTTAGGCTTTAAAGAAAATTATATTCATAATACATTTGGGGAATGAAAATTCTATAACTTAATGTTTAAATTCTTTTTTGATTAATGAATAAATTGTGTTTGGACAGTAAAAAAGAGACTTTTTAATTTTTCATATACAGATTAATATTGTTGAAAGTCCAATTTACAATTGATTACATTTCTGAAAGGGAAATATCAGAATTTTTTCTTCTGGCTGTATGTTAAAGTAAAAAAAAAGAAACTTCTAGATGTAGGCATAGGGAAGGGGGATTACCTTACATGTACAAGATAATAAATGTCTGCATGTTCCTTGCATTATTATAATGAATGGGAAAAGATACACAATATTTTGTGCAGCCCAATTTTGTTTTTTTTTTTTTTGTTTGTTTTGTAGGAGCAATTTTTATTTGATCAGTGAATGTGTTTTTTATTTATCCTTTGCTAACCAGGTTAGTCTCATTGGACTAGTGTCTTATTTTCAGGGGAGACCTTTGGTGGTATTTATACTACAAGCGGAAATTTGGCCAGCATAGTAGGGATCATTCCATACTCTTTGAAGGTGGTAGATGGTTCTGGAGGGCTCCTACACCAGCAGGGAACAGGTCTAAGAGGCCTCTGGATGAAATAAATAAAAAAAAACTACCGAGAGTCTGGAGGTAGAAAATGATACTCTAAAGAAAGAAAAAATGTTTTTTACAGAGTACCAGAATGCAAATAAAGATTCTTGTCTGGTAGATGATGTAAAAGTTTAGCTGCCTCAGTGAAGAATGAAGTGAGTGAGTTCATTGGACTGGTGCAGATAACACAACTGATGCCCAAAGTTGCTGACACATGACAATCTATTGAAAATCATTGAGCAGGATGATCCAGGTAGCAGCTCTGTTTTTCATGGGGTGTGATGGTAGATAATTTCTTTTGGATGATAATGTTGAGACGGACCCAGGTAATGTGGCACTAGTGACAGAAAATAAAAGAACAGCAACAAAATGAGAAGATTGTCTGGTTTTATGGCAACAGAGAATGCAGCAGTGACAGAAGGTAAAAAAAGGAGAGTAGCAACAAACTGTAAATAAAGAAGAGAAGGCAACTATGAGAATAAGAATGGAAAATGAGACAGTGATAGACAGATATGTATGGGGCAATTTGGTAACTGTTCTGGGATTTAAAGCTTAAGAAATGTGTTTTTTTTTTCTTTAAAGGAAAGCAGGAATTGAACAATGTATGTAGTATTGTACTGATGATAGTTATAAAAAGACGATATGTGATGCATAATGTATGTAACTGAAAACATGTTAATATTTTCTGCTTTCTTTTATATTAATGTATTTTTACCTGCGTCTTATGTCTTTATCTTAAATGATAATTTAATAAAGATGTTGAAAAGAATTCAAGGTTGTCTTTGAAGATGTCTTGGAATGTGCATTATGTAATTTAGGTGATTTGCATGTCTTTTTTTTTCTTTCTTGCAGATGGGGGTTTTGGAACTGGAACACTGCTGCTATAATTTGGAATAGATGGGTATAAGGCGAAGGCTTCTCTTTATAACTTAGAAGATTTACTTTTGCCCTTTTCATTGGAGATGGTGGCGTGATGAGTACCAGTTGTGGCGCTACACAGTGAGTTTGCAGATGATGGAAGCAGTAGCGAGCGAGGAGGTTACACATGGGGAGCACAAGTGGGCAACAGTTGCTACTGGAATTAAGTGGATTTCAAAGTTGTTGAGTTTTGGTAGAGGATTTATACTTCTAGCCAGAGAAAGACAGGCATTTGAGTTTGTGAACGCTGGGTTAATTGGTTGTGCAATCTGTTCTGTTAACTGATTCAGTATGTTAGATCAATGTTTGAAAGTTGTCCCTGCTTTTGGGCATTTGCATTCAATAGTAAAAGGATGCAACAGCCATTGGCCATAGGTAAGAGTTTGGGTTCCTGCAGTGGGCTTAATGAGGTTACAGGTAATGCATTTTATTAGCACTCATTAAGGCATGTCACTGTGGATGGGGTTCAGGTAGGTGGAGTGGAGTCACAGCACTCTTAGTATCATAGGAAGTTATTAGGCTACTAGCTTTGGGGTGATTACAAGCTGGATAAGTTCAGCTCTTATTTCTGCAGGTAGCACATAGCACTCTTGTCCAAGGGGATATGTGTCATAACATAAAAAAAAGAAAAAAGGGGGGGGGGCTGGTCCAAATAAAAAAAAAAAAGAGGGGGCTGGTCCCATACATTGGTGCAGAGTTTGGCAAACACTTGATGGGGGTGGCAGGGGTCCTTATCAGTGCCTCCATGTTAAGTAATTATTGGTATGTGTGCACATATAATTTACTGTTTTTTCTTTTCTTTGCAGATTGCTGAAGTGCAGAAGGCATCATGAGGTGGCTTGAAAGGAGGATCTGTTAGCTGATGCTTTTTGATAGGATGGATGTTCTTGCCACTGGAATAGGGCACAACGTGGGTCTGAGTAATCACCTTATTAAGGCATGTTAGAGCTCTGTGTTCAATTAGTGGGAGCTGATTATTGCATTGGTATATGGGGCAAGTAAGGAAGAGGTAGGTAGGGGGGCCAGGGAACAACTGTTGGGGATGGTTTATGGAGAGTGTGGGGATCCTACAGGATAAGTAGAGTCATGACATTCATAGGAGTACAGGAACTTATTATGCTAAAGCCCTATGCCTCTTGCAAGCCAGTGAAGTTCAACCCTTGCTTTCAGGAGCTTGGAACCTTGGGGTGGTTATATTTACTCATCCAGTTGTTTAAACCATATTTGGGAGAAGGGCCAATGAGGCGTTTGACAGGATACTGGAGTTTGTTCCTAATGGGTGGTATCTTTGAGGTTACAATTTTGTCCCTTGAGTAGGTAGTGTTAATGTTACATACCAAGTTAAGGTTTTACAGAGTAGCACAAGGATCATTTCACTTGTGGTTTGGGTGAATTTTGTAGGTAGGGTTTTTGAAGCAGGGTAGGTAGGTGGCTGTGCTTTGGTAATTTTAGAAACTGGGTGCATTATTACAGGGGAGTTAGGAGGTTTAAAGGAAGTTTGGTTGCAGGATATGGCAGCTGTAGGCCAGGTCTTAATTACTGACTAGTGGTATAGGTAACATAAGGGAAGAGAGCCTTCGAGGAAAAAATCCAGGGACAAACAGGGGTTAAGGATGGTTAGTAGTTTGAGTGTTCTAGCTAGGATGGTTGCTAGGAGGTTCTGAGTGGGGTGGCCTGGGTTCTAGTTTGGATTGTCATTTGGTAATGAATGAATTGGGGTTGTTTATGGCTGGGCACGTAGAGTACTTCATTGCTGAGCATAGGCGAGTTTTCAGGAACTAGGTCAAGGGGTGCCGGTTTTCTGCCATTTAGGGTTAGGGCATTATAGTTCTGGAGTTAGACTATTCTCTACAGTAATCGGGTTACTGCACATCCAGAACAGGGTAGTTTGATGGGCTAAGGTGATATTCTACAGTTGACAGGGTTGTGGCTTTAGCCTGTCATTTCGTTCAGGTTGAGCCATGATTAGTGGCTGGAAGATAGCGGTCTAAAACGGAATGTATTCTTTTGGAGTGGATGTTCTGGTGGTACAGTGGAGTCATGGTTAATCCTACTTTATTTGGTTTAATTGGGGTGTGTTTTAGGGATGGTATGTAGGATTCTAAGGTCTTTATGGATGATGGTACACCAAATGATGTTTGGCTTAACCCTTCCCATTATGGGAGGTAATTGAACAATTTTGGGTAGAAGGGAGGGGGAACAGCCTGGTCAGGCCGGTTGGTGGAGAAGAGGGACAGGCTTGCCGTCTTCTGTTCCCCCTCTGGTGTATGGATGTTCGTTTCAAGGATTTGGGGAACAGAAAATGAGCAGCTGGAGGAAGCCTGCTGAATAGATAAGTAAGCTGAGGTAAGGATGCTGCTTATTTGGTGGAAGGTAATTCAATGAATGGTGTATGAAGTGAGATGGGATGCTGCTTCAGCGAGCACAGGTATGGACCCTGCTTACTGGGCAGGATGAGTAGGTACGCTGCCCTGATTAGCATTACAAGGATGGCACTTCATAAGTAAAGTAAGTGAGCAGAGGTATGGATGCTTCTTACTGGAGCAGGGTGAGCAAGGACGCTGCCCTGATTAACATTACAAGGATGTTTATGCTGTGTTTAGAATCAGCTATATTATGGTCAGTTGTAACTAATAAAGTTGGTGAACAAAGCTATGTTATGGAAGTTCAAATAAAGGTCGTCAAATGTCATTCGGTGTGATATGTCTATTGAAGGGGACTGGGACAAGCATCATTCACTGTCTTGCCTCTTTACTAGCTATACTCTCTTACTAGACCTCAGTAAGCAGTCACCATCACTAAAGCCCTTTAAACAGGTGTAATCTTATCACAGCCCCTATCCTTTGCCCATGGTGCTGTAACTTAACCCAAAACATGATCTCTCTGCCTACTTCCTGTTTTCAATTTCAAAACAAAAAAGAAGAAGAAGGAGAAGAAAGAGAAAAGGAAAGCGAGTAATTGAACTGGCTAGATAAATGTGGATGCAAATTACATGGTATTCATTTAGTATTGTGCACTGACTGCATATGACTGCATTAATGTTTCCTAATCAAAACATTTACTTTTCTAAACTGGTTATAAGAGATTGTCTATTTGGTATAATCATTAACATTAATGTAGGCTGAATAAGCTGCTTCCTGCCTACGCGGTAGTTTTTCTGTCATAAATCACTCTCTTTGCTTCTACTTTTCCTCCGTACAGTCTCCTACTTTTCTGATAAACCACACAACAAATCATCTGTGCTTCAATACACCCAGAGATGTAATATCCAACTACTTGGTGAACTTAGTTTTTTTTTAAGGATACTAATGAAGTCAGCCAGGTTTCTGATGGTACATTAAGAAAGAATTGGCCTTTACTCTTCCATTATCTTGAAAAGAACCAGGGTCACTTTACTACTTACTACATTACTTAAACAGCACAATGGAGTGCTGGTTTCAGTCACTGGTGAGCAAGAGGGTTACCCCAGAAGCATTTCAAAACCAATTTTCCATATCATCTATTCCTAGATTCTTAACTGCTTTCTCATTTCTTAGGTCTGTATTCACTGACATAATTAGAACTCTATAGCATATTAATCACATATCAGGGTAAAGATCTTCTAAATAAGTGAATCCTTCTTATTCTTCAGTTCTGTTTTGTGCCTCCCCAACATGGAGCAACCTACACTCCTTGCTCTCTGCAAGAGCAAGCAACTTACAGAGAATTTTACAATAACAATCTTATCACTCTGTTGACTGTTTTTTTTTTACATAGCTTGGTTCTGCACATGATGGAGTATCCCACTCACCTTCACTTCACTCTCCGATCTAACTTCTGTTCTCACCCACCACCCTTATCCTACCTGTATATGTTTATACCAGTGAAGTCAGCCATCACTGCCATTCACAACAAATCTTCAGTCAATTATACCCTTCACACATTAAGGCAGACTGACCAGCACAGGCATTCACATACAATCCTTTTCCTCCCACTATGAGTTCTACTTATCCACCACTTTACAGCCCCAAGATGCATTAAGACATATTTTGCCTGACACTGCAGCTTATCCCTTACTATACTAAATTCCTCCAACCCTGACCATTCTCCATCAATCCTGTAACACCTCCCATTATAGCTGTCCTACCTCTATAGCTCTGTTCCTCCCCCTATAACCATTCCTACCCTCTCCATTAAAATTGTGTTCTTTTTTATTTTCCAAGTAATATAATGTTTGACAATGCAATCATCAATAAACAAGTATTATAAACCTTTATATACACTATGTACAATTGACCTGAACCAAGGAGGGAAAAAATTAATAAAATATATGAAGTTAGTAAGAAAAAATTATAATATTCAATTAATAAAGTATAAAGTTACAAATTAATTATTTAGGGTTAATTTTTAATGTCTCAATAAGAGTTAAAAATTTTTCCCAAGGATCGTTTGTCCATATTTTAGGTGAAATTCTTAATTCCTTCACCTTGATTTCTAATGTCGCTGTTTCTTCCATCAATCTAAAGAATTCTTCCAGAGTAGGTTCTTGTGAAGACTTCCATCGATATTGCAGATAGAGAAACTTTCTGAAGCTTATCACAGTCAATATGGACCAATTGTAGATGTACTTCCAATCTAGCACTATCAGGATCTTTTGGTAAAGCTGATACCAAACAGTGCTGGAGACATTACCATATATAGTGTGACTCTGGTAAGAAATTACTATGCAGTGTACTATGTATTTTTATGTGTGTGTGTGTGTGTGCGTGCGTGCGTGCATACGTGCGTGCGTGTGTGTGTGCGTGCGTGCGTGTGTGTGTGTGTGTGTGTGTGTGTGTGTGTGTGTGTGTGTGTGCATGTTAGTGTGTGCAATTAATACCCCTGGTTTTGCATAATGACCCTGACTTTGACTTATATTTTGTCTCCTTCATAAAGTTGTAGAATGATTACTAAATCACTTAAGAGTAGAGATAGTCAATAATGTCAGCCATTAGCAGTTCATATTTCTTCATTCTTTTCAGAAAATTCTGAGAAATACTTGTTGATAGCAATCCTGTTGTTCTCTTAACTTTTTAAATGAGAGTTATCTGTGCCTCATCTGTACTCTGTTTTGTAGAACATTTGAAATATTGCCTCGTATTTTTGCCATTCCTCATAAAACATTTTTTTTAGTCATATATTGATCATTACAAAAATGCCAGACAGTGTTATTTTCCTAGTTTTTACTGTTCAGAAAAGTCAGACTAATGCAAAACTAATTGTAAGTTATTATTTTAGTAAATTATAGTTGTCTGACTCTTATCTGTCCCCAACTTTGCAGAACAGTTTGATATTACCTCCAATTTTGTTCCTTTTTTGTAAAACCTTTGATTTTTTTATTTTATGGTAAAGAATACAAACAATGAATAATGCCAGGCATTTGCATCTACATAGTTATATTTGTTCAGACAGTTCATATTGATGCAAAACCTATTATTTTGTTAACTTTTTAAGTGAATTAGAATACTTTCTATAGTCAAAATTGCAAAGTTTGATTCCTTTCACCTCAAGTGGCCTATTTGATGACATTGAACAAGTCAGTTAACAAGACCGTATTCCCAGATCATCCATAAAATGGGAAGCTTTGTCAATACATTTACCTAGATGACAAATAGATATCATTTAAAAATGCCTTTTTAAGACTGTTTTACCATCATTTGGTCTTATCTATAACTGGTGAGCAAAGAAGTTGAGAGGCATATTGGTCTGTTCATAGAACAATATGTGGCTTTCTGGGAAATTGCTCTGGATTGTAGTCATAAAACAGTGACAGGCACATGACGTTTCAGACTATGTATTCTTCTGAATATGCTTGATAACGCAAAGCTTGTTATTCTACCAATATTCTAAGTATGTAAGAGAAATATCTGAAAATAGTTCCTGACTTTGTTTTTTTTTGTCTCTGCTTCTTAAACTAAGAAGTTGAGAGGACAAGAAAATAGTCTCAGTGGGTTGCACTGTATGGTTCTGATAAAAGCTTTTGCACTGTTTGGTTTAGACAGACAGGTGCTAAGATTAATTTCTGGGCCATTATTTATGTATTCACTTGCTGTCATGCAGATAACTGAGATTACTGATGGTTAGATATGTGTGTGTGTGTGCGTGTGTGTGTGTGTGTGTGTGTGTGTGTGTGTGTGTGTGTGTGTGTGTGTGTGTGTGTGTGTGCGCATGTGCATGTGGGGGGGTCGTGTTTATGTGAGTGTGCTCACAATGGGCATAGTTCTCTGATTGTGCCTCATATTTTTAGTCTATTCCTAGTAAAATGTTTGCTTTTCTGATAAAGCCTTCTGGGCTGCAGTCACTAAATATATTTAAATCAATTCCTGATTTCAGGTCTTTGTCTCTGAATCTTGAGCTAAGAGGTCAGGAGAGCAAGGGAGGTGTAATGGCTTACATAGTTTGGTTTTGAACTGAATACATTCCTAGGTTATTGTTTATGTATTTGTTTAATAATTTGATCACAAGCAAACATCTGAGGTGTACATAGTCATACAAGGGTTGAAAATGATGTGTGTGTGTGTGTGTGTGTGTGTAATTACTTGGTTCCTGCTTTCCAAATTAGATATGGAATAAAGGAAGGACATGATTGTAGCAAACAGGATAATCATCATATGAGACGTGTTCTTTGGGTGTGATCCTTGGTTTCCTTGCTTTGTTGCCTGTTAACAGTGTTTATCATTCTGTTGTTGATAAACAGAACAGGTTGAAGTCTACAATTTTAATATTATTATTTTAACTATGAATAAATTCTTAATTTATCTTGTTTTTTTGCAGGAACAAGTGTATGAAATGCTCTGTGCTGAGCTCAAGTAGAGCTCAATGTCATATACTGCAGACAAGTAAGTCTATGTGCTGTGAAAGAGCTGCTTCCTGTAGTGCATGGCTCGATTCCCTCAGCATTCATTTCTGTACTGTGTGATTGACTGAGTAACTTCACCAGACAGTGCTCCTGGGCTGCACCTGAAAATGAGACACTTGCATCCATCGTGCTGTTCCAGGCTGTTAAAAAATGTACTACACATTGCCCTTTGAATCTCAGCACCCTTTGCATAGTCTCCAATTAGTGCTTCGCTTTTTTTTGACTATGAACTCCAGCATGTCTCTTTTAGCTAATGCCTTACAAGATGCCTATTTTATAAATGTGAGTTTCAGAGTGAGGGCTTTACTGCTGCTTATGCTAAGTCTTTTTGCAATGTGAGAGTTTTGTGTTGTCATTTTTTTTACAACTGACTTTCAGTGTTTTTATTGTAAAATCTAAAACAAAATGTTTAAATTAAATCCAAATCTCTTTGATCATTTTACAATTATGAATAAATTAGAATTCACACTGATAGGTTTGAACAATGTTTCATGCTAATTGCTAAATGCTAAGTTATGGGATATTGGTTTAGGAGTGGGACCCAAGTCCATTCCCTGTCTAGGCCCCACTTGACCATAATCTGGCTCTGGTCATCATACAGATCATGGATTGCTTCTGAGCCAAATGGAAAACATGATATTTTTCCTAAAATATGATGAATATATCACATGTATTAATAATTTTGTTAACAGCTTGATCCAGAAGGAGTTTATATGCCTCTCTATGCAATCAAATCAAAACATGCACAATGAAAAAACTTTGAATTGACATTTTCTGCCAAGCCAGTACTGCTTTGCAGATATTTACATTTATTTGCATATTTGCACATTAAACATACAAACATGCATGCATATCAAATTTATGTAAGTATCTCAAAATGGAGTGACATCTGCATAACTGCTTTGCAGCAGTTTCTAAGTAATTTCTGCACAAAATAAGGTCACAATGACAGTTGGAGTCTATCTACTATGGTTAAAGAATTATGAACAATTGTCTGTCTACTTATACCTTTGTTGTTTAATTTATTTTTTGTTGCAGAATCAACTTTATGCCTGTCTGACAAATTAATATTGGCAGTGTAATGAGAAGTATGTACTGTGAGAGTTTTGCATTTATACTTTCTTTGTAACTTGTTCTCTAGATATAAACATTTATTTACAAACTGCATTCCAATAACTTAGCTGAGTCAAAAGCTGTCCATCCGGAAATTGTTGCTATCAGGAGGTGTAAAATTTCACTGATATTTGGTAATAATGATTTATGGAGAAAATCTAATTATGTACTCATAGACACATAGACATGTACACACACACACACACACACACACACACACACACACACACACGCACACGCACACACACACACACACACACACACACACACACACAAGTTCACAAGTTTACATAGCTAGATAAATGCAATCATGAGTCCATAGAGGTTATTGATGTTTTTCAGATACCTTATGTGGTCCAAAAAGCAAAGATTCACTTGTGCACCATGTATAAGTGAATCCAGAAAATGGAATGATAACCTTTACCTTCTCTTATATTTCAAGAACAAGCATGCTAGATTCTCCTCATCTGATGCAACACCAGTTAAAAAAAGTAAACATATTACCTCATGACTGATTTAGTCAGAAACTAATTCTCTTGAAATGAAGACAGTGGACAAAAAATATAGACATTTCACCAAACTACAGGGTAAATTACAAAAATAAATGTGCATCGAGAAAGGAAAGTAGCTGTTAGCAGCCCCACTACAAGCACTGAGAATGCTAAGTTAACATTGCATACCTCAAACACAACCTTCTTTTCCCAAGGAGAAAAAAGAATTAAATAATAAGACAATGAGGGCAATGGAAAGTTAATTTCACTTCACAGAAATAAGTCTTATAGATTCTGATTTTCGTCAGAAACTTCAGTACTGTATCTTTTGCTATATAGAAAAGTTAAGCATACTGATACATACAGTCTGTCAAAAAGATGTTCAAAAGAAATCTTACTGACTGCTTAACTTATTCTCTGTAAATACATGCAATCATTCAGTGACAAACAGATATTGTGACATAACAGCTCAATGTAAAGCATTCATTTCTACAATTAACTCCACTGTCCAACAGTAACTATATTAATTCTAGTTATTTGTTCTTTTGCCAAAGTTCAGCCAAGCATTTTACTGGAATGAAATTTTAAATGATGGCAAGTCTTTGGGTGAAATTTTTGCTTCACAGAAGAATACTTTCCATTTTAATACTGGTGTGTATATGTTATAAGACAACTAATGCTTCAACTGCTTTAATGGTTGCCAAAACTAATAAAAAAAATGAAAAAAGGTGTCCAATGTGCAGACATTTTTTTTCTTTTGAAGTGTACTTTTAGACCATGTCTAAAGGGTGTTAGCTAACTCAGAATGCCCTTTTTGTTATTGATCTGACTCTCACTGTTATTACAGTTTCACAATGTCACTCTTCTGGGGTTGTTAGTTAAATGTAAAACCATGAGTGTTCAGCTTTCAATGTGGTGTGAAGGACAATATATTTATAACAATGTATAGGAACTTAAAAATGGTATCACTTGTAAAATATTATCATCAAAGTCATGTTATTTTATCTTTATCTTATCTATCATATATATGTATACTACCAGAGTATCTTGAAAATATAAAAGAAGGACACAGAAATAAGCTGTCCTGAACATTTGGCAGAAAGGCTAGTGGCGAATCATTGAAACTTGCATTCTTTAAGCTGATACACGTGTGTGTCTGGGCAGTTGTTGGTTCAGGACAGCACAGACAACATCAAGGAATGGTTCCTTTATTACTAAAGCCGTTAATTTAAGGGTTAAATCTGAAGCATTCTGTAGGAGATCTGAAAATTGCATACTTCGTAACTGGTAAAATCCATGTGCAAAATGCTTCTCTTTCAACATGATAAATAAAAATCAAAAACAATAGTCGGGTACATTGAGCAATATGCATCTTTAAAGCATTTTTGTACATCAAAGACAACATTTTCTGGACGAGTTTACAGAAAGTTGAAACATATTTACCCCTACATAACTTTTGGGACAATTTTATTGGGAAATGTCATATCCTTCCATTTATTAAATTAAATTACTGCCTTGAAATGCTTATTAGCAATGGCCTCATGAATGAAAGCCACTTGCTTGACAGGTTTTTGCAAACAGATCTTCTTAGCAGAATCATATGCATAGCAGCCTTCTCTTGTTGATAGGTCAAATGTCATAAAGCAGCAGAAAGACTACATGCCTTTATATTGGCAGTTACATTCTTTCTAAATGCCTATGTAATCTCAGTTTTTTACACTGCAAAAGATCATGCCATATGAAGAGAAGATAGCCAAGGTCCTGTCCTTAAGGAAATGCCAAGGTAATGTATCTGTGTTAAATTAAGATTCCACACCCTGTCCCATCCATATGCATGTGTGCGAACTCTAGCCCTGTACCTAAAACAAACACACTACATTACTGAAACCCTTTTCCCTCACAATACCACTATTTAAGACAAAAGAACTCAGAACACACAAGACGTCAAACATCCACAGCACATAATCTGCCCCATTGCCTAACCCTTATTCTAACCCTAACCGGCAGACACGGTGACATACACACTATTATAATTTAATTTTGCACACCTTCACAAGTACCACATTTTTTGTTATTCACACTTACAGAAAAAGGGAAAGAACCAATGAGGAAGAGGGGGAAGTGGAATAAACTGTGATGAACTGTTATGGCCAGGAATATGACTAAAAACAATTGTCATTGAATCTTGTATTTAATATTTCATCTGTTAAAATTTCAAACTCACAAATGCAGGTATTCAGTAAAGGGCTATCTTTTATAACATTTACATCTATGTAAACTATTTGCAAATAAGCCACACACAAAAAATAAGATTGTTGCTCGAGTAAAATGACCCCAAAGGAAATAGCAGCATACAACAACACACAAAACTTCAGGGATCATAAACAATGTAGAAGAGAAGCAATATTAGTTCATAAACAGTGACAAACATACCCAGGCATATTTAAGTTAAAGCTGCATTCATATAACCTCGTTATTCCTTGGTGTTTGTTTTGTCTTGTTTGTCACCTTAAGAATGGGAAAAGGTGTGGTTCTGATTTGATTGGTACTAAATTATGCTTTCCTTATATAAACGGATTGCTTTGAAATGCATTTTATTGAATGGTCTTAAGAAGTGGGAGTCATTCCCATGAAAGCGATTACCGAATAAGGAACTTGGATTTTATGAACTAATACTGCTTTTAAAGCGCTTAGCGAATAAAGAACTTGGATTTTATGAACTAATACTGCTTTTCCTCTACATTGTTTATGATCCCTGAAGTTTTGCGTGTTGTTATTTGCAAATAAGAATAAATGTGTACTCTACAAACAAGACAAAACAAACACCAAGGAATTATTTGAGATTTAGCAGTTTTATCTTTAATCATTCAAGACTTCTTCCCAACCAAATAATCCCCAATCAATCCATTCAAAATAAAACTTTTAAACAAATCATATAATCTTGTTCATCCATTGGACTACTCCAAAAATTTTTAAATATCAGCAAACTCTAAGCATGTTAACTGAAGAACTTGAAAAGCATATAAATATCCCACATGCATTCATATTATAAGTTATTTTTTACAGTTTAAAAACCTTTGTATCTTTTAAATGCTCTAAACTTTAAAATAACTAGAAAGCAACATGATGGGCAGGATTCACAAAGCCTCCGTGTAAGAGATACGTGGCTTACACGGAGGCTGCAGTTAAACAGTGTGACGTCAGCATGTCATGCATATACAGGAGGGCATGCTGAATCACACCGAAGGGTAACACATAGACAGGTTCGAACCCAGGACACTATATACCATAGTCAAGATACTAAACCACTAAGCCATGACAGCAGTACCTATAAATGCAGTAATAGCAAATATATAGGAATGAATACAAAGTGGAGCATGACAAAGCAGGTTTTGTGAAGTTGATACAATTATAAAATGGCCAATCACAGATATGTGCGGGAAAAACGGCCTATATAAGCCCCATAGGCAGGAATACACAGCATAAACAAATGTAGAACTGACGTGCAGCCAGAATGACAGGAGTAGGTGAGGGTAGTTGTTTTCAAGCACAGAGGTGGGGCATTGAGGAGTCCAGATACATGGTCTGGCTCCTAGTCCACAATCATGAGGCCCAACTCATGTAGGGCCAGGTCCTGTGGGGAGCATATAGGGCTAAGGCGTGGGACCGGTTGGCTCATGATCTCACCAGTGCCACAGGGATTCCAAGGACTGGTGAGCAGGTTCGTCACCACCATGCGGACCTGAAGAGATGCAAACAGGACCAATTAAACCTTTGGATCCAGGAGGCCCGGCAAATGCCCAGCGTCCCACTACTGAGTAAGTTACATGTAATTATGTATGTAAGAAATTAAACTAGCTGATATTATGGAGATGTGTATTCCAATAATACTTCATTTATATTACAGCTGCAGGTGTCCGTTCTGCGAACCGCAGAGCCTATGGTGATAGGCTGGTGCAGTTGCGCCACCAGGCAGGTCAGTAATCCTCTCCCAGTAACTGTACAGAAATATAAAAGTATGACAGTTAGCAAAAGAGTGCAGTGTAGTCACTCAGTAATAGAATGTGCAAGTAACAAGTGTAAGAGTGTTTGCAAGTATTGCTTGATTACAAAAGTGTGTTGCAGTCTGTAATCCAAACAGAAAAATGAAAATGTCTGAAATAAAGTCTGAAATAAAGATGCCCCACCTGTAATATAATAGTACACAACCTGCAGCAGGCTGAAAAGTACAGCTGCAGAAGATGAGCAAATCACATGTGGGAAATATACCACTGTTGAAATACTGAAACATGACATAAGTGAGACTGCTGGAAAGGATTGTAATAACTACAGGTAAAACATGGCAATAAAGCCTAGAAGTAAGTACCATCCTGAATAGTAAAATGAAAACAAGTGAGAGAGTGTGAGAAAGTGTTATGAATCCACCAATAAAGTAGTAATAACCCCTAAATAAAGTATACTGCCGTCAGTACAGAATGAAATGCATGTGAGAAGCAAAATCAAACAGTGAAATGTGTTCAAAGTGTTGCTGCAGCTGGAATGTGTATCCCAAAATCTGGATATGTTGCTCTCAGTCTGCAATATGCAGATAGTATGATTGTATGACATACCAAACATCCACAGTTGTCTATAGCTATATAAAGCAAATGTAGCAGGATGATGTAGCTGAACAAAGCCAGATATGAACGTGTATGAAGAACAATAAAATGTATATTGATGTAGCAGTAACAGTCCTATCACTAAATTGAAGTAGTTATCATATAGGAAACTGTAGTAAGAACAGTAGTGTGTATATATCTGCAGTTATTAGAAATGTACAGCATATGTATTGGTATTCGAAGGTGTTAATATTATTTTCTTCACCCCACCCTATAACCACATATAACCGATTCCACGTGAAAATGGTATGTGCAATCACAATTAACACCCCTGGACATTTGTCCTGTTGGGTCATAAATATTTGCATGTCCATTGATGAATCTGCCCTGTTCATACATCCAAACCTGATGGCCTGTTGCCATCAATCAACCCTGCATGTTGTTGGACTGTGTATTGCTGTTCAAATTATGCATGTGTTATGCTCGCTGTTCAATGGTGTGAATATCTGGGTGTTTGGTTAATGGGAATACTAATGCATGCTGTTACAACTAATTGTGAGTGGTATTATATGTTACTAACCCAAACTGTCATGACATAATGCAAAACATAGGACGACAGGGAAGGCGGGTTCCAGCGGACCCACCTCTCCCACCTCAGCTGGTGAGTGCACTTGGCACTAGTGCCCAGTCTGGACCCTCCTCCGGTGGCCCTGTGCCACCTGTGGGTGGAAGCGCTGCAGGGGATGGGGCTTGTCCCCCCTCTGCAAGTGTGGCCGGAGGAGAACCACCACTCACCCTCCGTAGTGTCTGGACTGTGGTGCGTAGGGAGATCCGGGACTCTGTTCTTGGGCCCCTCCGCCAGCTTGAGGCACAGGTGGCACAACTTACGGGCATGCCTGTTGCCCGGCCTACACAGCCCCCAGCACAGCCCCGTCCTGGGCAGTGAAGGAACAGTGGCAACTGCCCATGGGTGGGGATATCAGTTCCACTGTTGCCATCTGTGGGCTCATGGGCTCTGGATATCCAAACCTCTGTCCCCGTCAATTGTGTAACCCCCCCACACATGTCATACACTGCCCCTGTATGCGTCTTGTTTGTCTTGTCTGTTGACCTACCCAACCTACCTCCCCAGCTATACCGACTTCCTTCACCTGACATACCACTCTCACCTGAAAAAAAAAAAAAAAAGAAAAAGAAAAAAGGGCACACTGTACCCACAAAAAGATTATGCCCCATACATAGCTGCCCATTCTGCACACATGTCTGCTGGACATGGAAACTATCAATTACAATTGGCTGTACAACAAGTATTATTGTTGTCCTGCCACCTCCCTCAGGGGTGGAAGGTTTCAAATGTCACACCAAATTAGATACATATGCACAGCTGTTGCTGATGAAGAAATGGGCAGCTATGGGCCTTACCTACATCCCTCCTGCAAATCCCAAGCTTGTTTCCCTACTGTCTTACCCTCTTTGTGACCCCTTTTTCACCACTTTCCTGTCTCCCCATTTTCATTTCTTTCAAAGAAAATAGCACGGGTGTGCGCCAGAGTAAGCACTGTTAAGCAGTTGTAAGCGGGTGTGCGCGTGTGTGTGCGCGGAGCTGAATGCCAGTGCGCATGCGTGAACTCCGCACAAACCAGCACTAACCCCATTACAACTGCTTAAAAGTGCCTTAGTCACTCTGATTGACAGGTCCCGTAGTCAGTTCAAAAGCAAAATAAAATCCCACTGTCAGTCCCGAACCCAGGACCTTGGAAACAGTAGTCTGCATTACCTACCACTAAGCCATGACTCTTATACAACAACAATCTGCTAAAATAAATATATCATGTAATAGTAGGAATGAATGTAAAGGGAATATAGGATGTGTAGTACACAAAGCATGTCATTTAGAATTACTGTCAAAACTAGTGGATTTCCATAATAGTAGTGTGTGAACAGAAACAACCATGCTAGTTGGTAGCTAGTAGGTAATAATGTCAGTTAATGTACATATATAAATGTATGTAGATTTACATATATATATATATATATATATATATATATATATATATATATATATATATATATAGTTGTAGGTGTCATTGTGCATACACACTTACTACAGGGAACAGGAGAGAGGAATGGAGAAATGTGAATCTACAACACAACCTGAATCATGAGAGAGATACTAACCTTTACACTCACAGAACAGTGTCCACAGCATACCAGCATGGTCCCTGCCCTTACAATCTGAAAGGGCAACGCCTATCTCACATACCCTTTTATAGCACTGTCCTGAAATCACAGCGAGAACTGCAATCAGTACACAACTGGTTGCATGCAATTAGCAAATGCTGGCTTACAATTGGTGTAGAGGCCATCACATGGACCTATGCAGATACCTACAAAAGCATCCTGTACTAACACTCCACACATGCAATACCTTCATTGCACTGTCTGGAAGCAGACAGAGGGAGAGAGCCAGACAGAGACAGAGAGTGACAGGAAAAAAATAAATAAACACACGGTACACACTGAGTCTAAGCTGTCAGCAGTGACAGTAGCAAGCCGTGCCAGCAGCAGCAGGAAGCAGAAGTAGTGGTAACACAACCAGCTGCGACAAACACAGGTAATGTAAAGTAGCAGGTTAATAGTCTGCATACTGTGAACCCTCCAAATGTGTCATAGATCTGTATCTATATGTATGTCCATGTGATATGTTGTGTGTACGTAGTTCCACCAAAAGGGGTTGACTATACATTACATGTCAGTCAGTGTTAGGCCATGATCCTGGCAGCAGTTGTCTGTGAATTGCCCTCATCAATGGCTGTAGTGACTGTTTTGAAAGGTCAACCAGGTTCAAAAGGCAGGATCAGCCCATCACAAAGGCAAACTGGCTGGGAACAAGTGTCTGCAGGTACCCAATATCGCTGTATATGCGTCCCATACTGAATAATTCCATAGCTTAGCAGACCAGGCCGGTTATGCTTATGATGCGGTAGTTCCCAGGGTCAGTAGAGGTGCCTCCTTAGTGGTGTGGGACCACTGTTGCTGTATGCCAGTGTTCAGGTACATATCCTCTAGTACGGCCAAGGTTAAATATCAGTCTTATATGCGGTTGTATGTCCTCTTGGAGTGCACGTAGCACACATCCAAGGATACCATCAGGTCACAGTGATGCTGTGTGTTCTGCTTTGCTGAGGGCGTCCCTCAGCTGGACATGTGAGATGATAGGGAGGTTACATTCAGCTGTTATAAGCATTTCCACTTGTGGGGGAGAAGGAGGGGGGATACGTGCACCGAACCTGTCTGCAAGAATGTTGCCAATATCTGTGTGTTTGGTGAATGTTAAGTAGGTGTGTATTAACTCAGAGCATATCTGAGGTGTTTGGTCCATATGTGTTACATAACTGAAGAAGGCCTTGTGGTTATCTATAGTGTTTGTGGCCATTTCCCTCCCAGAGTAGGCCGTGGCCATTGTTATGAGAGACTGTAGCGTACTACCAGTGCTGACCACAGATGCCTTCCCTTAATGTGAATCTGCTCTGTCCTGCAGTAGCCTCCTGCTATTGTTATTCAATCTGCCTCTGGCTGGGGTCCACCGGACAGGATGCCTAACCTTTGTGCATAGGGTCTGGGTTAGAAATGTGTGTGCAAGTTCCATGCAATCTGTGGGATGTCCATCGTAAGCATTCACACAGGGGTCAGCAGTGTGGGTTGTGGCTTCCACTGGCCCAGTGGGCTGCATGGATACCAACTCAGTCCTAACAAGTGAATAACTGTCTAATCACATACATATCAAAGTAGTCTACTGTGCTGGTGGTGGTGGTGGGATATGTATATCCATGCCTAGTAACTTGTGTCCAGATCACACTAGTGGATGGCGTTCCACATACAGTACCTTGGTATGAACCCCCAGAGTGAGGTTGTGCATTGGACCTGTTGCAGTGTGCTGACCGATGGGGCATGCTACTATGTTGTATGGAATGTGGCAGGAATTGTTGCACAGGTGTTGGCTGAGCACTGATATCTGGCCATGTAGATGTGTATCCACCACGAGGCACACACATGCAACATATGGGAGTAGTAATATATCACTACACTTGAGTATCATGTATAGTATGTGTGCCATATATTGCTGACATAGTCTGCTGATATCCTGTTTGTGTTCTCTTCCAGGGAGATGGCGCGTCAGCGTAATCCCACCTACTCTGCAGCACAGGGGTGTAGCTAGGATTTTCAAATTTGTACTGACAGCTCTCAAACTGCTGCCCCCCTCCCCAGCCAAGCTACGGCCATTCTCGTAATTCACGGTTCGCTCTTTTAGTGTCAATGAAGAGGCATTCGCTGTAATGCCTCTTCAGTAATATAATATAAATTCACTCAAACTCGGTTCCTTGAATTGAAAATTAACCTGAAATGTCAGTTCTTTGAAAAATGCAGCATGGTAGTTGGGGTAGAGACTTTATGCTTTTGTTTTCTGTAACTAAGGTACAGGTTTTGAGCTTGAGTAAATTACTAACAACCTGCTACCACTAACTAGGATGTTTCATTCACACACACGCCCCTACCTACCTCTTAGTGCAAAAATATGGACAAAGCCTAAAATAAACAGGGACAGATATTAAATAATGTTCTTGTGAACTTAGAAAGTTGCTAGAATAACAGGATTTGTGCTAGTATGAATTTTTCTAAAGGACATGAAGTCTGAAGCTCAAATGTCTGTCATTATTTAGCAACTTCAGCCTTCAATGATTTTCTAGAAAATCACAAAATTTATGAGGAACAGACAAAAAATATGGGGCAAAAATCTGGACATTCTGCAAAATGTGGACAGTTGAGAAGTATGCTACCTACCACACACACACACACACACACACACACACACACACACACACACAACACATCTCAACCTCTTACAGCAACAAACTCATAAATAAAACTGAGGCAAAGGCCCAAAAATAAGGACATTTTTTTAAAATATTGCTCTTATAAACTTAGAAAGATAATAGAATAGTAGTAGGTCTTGCATCAGTACGAATTTTCTGAAAGGTATGAAATCTGAAACTGAAATGTCTGCATTATTTTCAAACTTCAGTCTTTAACAATTTGCCACTAATTTGCCAGAAAACTGCAATTTTTTGAAAAACGGACCAAAAATGTGATGCAAAAATATAAAATTGCCAGACAATACAGCTGGGAACCTGTCAAAGGAGGGACACCATTTTAATATGAGCACAGTTAACTTAGAGCAGCTGACAAAATTAGAGAATCTACATGCATTTCTGAAATAAAAGTAATGTATAACTCTGATCATTACAGTTATTTATAAAAGTAAAGTAAACCCTCTATGTTTTCTTCCAAAATTGCTATTTTGTGGAGGGATCATTAGGGGAAGAGCAACATTTTGAGCCAAAATCAGGGACAGTTGAGGTTTGGCTATGCCTAATTCTATAAAGCAATTTATTTGCATGTACCTCTCAACCTGTTAATGCAATAAATCTGGACAAGGCCAAATATATTGAGGGAACATATAAACAGTACTAAAATTGCTCTTGTATAAACTGGGACAGTTGATAGAACAGGTCTTATTTTAGCATGCATTTTTCTGAAGGTTATAAAGTCTGAAACTAGTGTGTCATTATTTAGTGACTTAATTCCTAAATCATTTGCCAGAAAACCACAAATTGAGGAACAAACCAAAAATAAGAAGCAAAAAATCTATTAATTCTTTGAAAATCTGGACAGTTGGGAGGTATAGTTCAGCTGGGGCTGTCTAAGTTTTCCGCCCTTCCCCCTCACAAAACCATGGTCGAATGGAGCCTCCCCCTGCAGCCATTCCAATGATCCATTACTTTGCTATTTCACTCCATTTACCATAAACACTAATGTGCATACTGATTTACTTCTATGATGATTTGAACTTCATTTGAAAGTTTTATTTTGCATTTTACAGCACAAACACTAAGACATCTGCTAAACAAACTTGGCATTGAAACTTCTCTGCCCTTGAAACTCACATTCATTGAAACAACATTAAAACCCACATTCAAAGTAAAATAAATTTTACCCGTGGCAGATAAAAATTAATTCTGGGCTGCTTTTAAATCATAGGCCCCTTGCATATGAAACATACATGTGCTCTTTGATACACCTTCCAATTGCTTTGAACATTTTTCCAGTAAACAATGAAACAAAACTGCCCAATTCAGAACATTTCCATCATAAAAGTCTAGTCAAACTTTTACAGTCCACCATTATCAGTAAATAATATGCACAATCTCTGAAGTAGTAAAAAATGTAATCTAAATAATTCCACGGTAAATAAATCTAACTAATGAAGAGGTTGCTGCTAGCAATCACCTTTATATTTCATGACTTCACCGAAAAATAAAGTGTCTGATGCCCCTGAGGAATAAATTGCCTAAATTACATTAATAATAAGCTAGTAATATTGCAATAGGAAATGGATGGCAAACTGATAACAGGCTCATATTTAGTGTCTTAACTTTCAGTACAGCAGCATTCACCCCTTATGGGAGTAGAACCAACAACCTTCTGCATTAAAAGTAAGTACACAACATTTTGTGCTACTAGCAATGCAAGCTGATTTAGCATAATCAGCACTAAACTTCTCTTCCCCTGCAGCTCTCAGCTCCTTGTAAAATCTACGCAATACTCAACTACATCTCAACTTCGCAGCACAAGAAGTCTGGAAAAAGCCAAATTTATTGGGGTGGGTCAAAAGGGCAAAAAACAGGAACACATTAAACATTGCTTGTATAATCTTGGAAAACTGCTAGAATAAAATGCTGTGTTACCATCATACATTTTACTGCCAAGGTCACTGTGCAAAATAGTCAGAACAACATACCACTATGCCAAATCACCTGCTTTGTGAAAGAGAGGAAGACTGAAACTTAAATGGCTATCATTTAATGAATTCAGTTCTCACCATAGCTGTCAACCTCTTAGCACAAAACACCTGGACAAACCCAGTAATGAGGGAATACAGCCCTCAAACATACTCAGTGAATTCAGTTCTTGCCATAGCTGTCAACCTTAGCACAAAAAACCTGGACAAAGCCAATAACAGGGTATTACAGTCCCAAAAATAAGGACAAATTTTAAATAGTCATAAACTTAAAAAAGATGCTATAAAAAGGGTTGTGTTAGTATATATTTATTGCTAGAATAAAAAGTTGTTTTACTATGTCACAAACACAGGGATATGATGCAGACTCCACACAGAAGGCACCCCAGCCAAGAATCAAACGAGAAAACCTATAGCGGTGAGGCAACAATACTGCCACTGCACCATCAAATATGTAAGGAAGTAAACATTCAGAAACCTGAAGTCTGAAATTTAAATGCCTGTCAATTTGTTAATCAGGACAGTCTGACTTGGAACAAAAAAAAAACAATTCTCAGCAGAGGCCCAGGAAAAAATAATGCAGACATGTCTTTGTAACATGGGAGGACACAAAAGCAAACCCACACAAACACAGGGAGAAGATACAGCCCCCCCCCCCCAACAAAGAAGGCACCCCAGCCAAGAACCAAAGACAAGAACCTACAGTTGTGAGACATCAATGCTACGTTGCTACCACTGCACCATCAAATTTCAAGCATTGCAATATTTAAAAACCACAGATACGCTACAGATATTGATCAGATCAAATATGAAGCAAAAATCTGCAATTTTTTTTACAAATGGTGGTGGGTAGGGAATTCAGGTCTTTAACACCTGCATATAAGGTACAGGGTTCAAGCCTGCGGTATTCCCTACCACACCACCATGAGTAATCACCAGTACATCCCACCTGGGGCATTTTCACACACATATATATATATGTTTATGCTGGAAGAGATCAACCAGATATTTTGGACAACACTATTGCATAAAGATAAGGAAGGGAAAAAATGATGCATATGTGGGGTGAGGTAGAGGTGGAGACAAAGCCTCAAAATCAGGGATATATTTTAAATGTTACACTAATTTATTTATCTTAATAGAACAACAGGGTTTGCACCTGAACATGCATTTTCTGCACAACATGAAGAATGAAGTTTTAATATCTGGCAATATTAACTTGATTGTAATCCTTAGCGATTCAGCTGAAAATCAAAAGTTTTATGACAAACACCACATCAAAAATCATGGAGAGCTAAGCATGATGAAATCTATTTTTTACACACACTCATACACACATGCCCACACATACACACACACACACACACACACACACACACACACACACACACACACACACACACACACACACACACACACACACACACACACACATATATATATATATATATATATATATATATATATATATATATATATGGGGTCTCATTTCATTAAACGAAATTACGTTTTAACGAACTGTAATTGCGCGACCCCTTATTCCTGAAGTACATTTATTCTAAAATGCACTTACATGAATAACCACTTAACCAAAAAGCAAAAAAAAACACAAAAAGAATAAAATACATGCCAACACTAACCACATGCTCAGATAATGCCAGAGAGGCTATGTCAAAACGCTTCACTAAATATCCATGTCCTTTTGCGATCATTATCTTGTCTGTACAATAATATGATTGACTTTGGATTAAAAAAACAGTATACCTTCCCCTAGCAAATAAATTCTAAATGTCCACTAACCCTAAGCTATTCATGTATAGGTTACTAAATTTCCAAGGGCCAGTATGTTGAACATTCTAGGGCCTTTCTATACCTCTGCAGGTGAAGAGCACCATTTTGCAGTTGCCACAGTAGATGACCATGCTTTATTGAAAGAATAATCATTCATTCAGCATAGTCCTCATCTCTGCTTTAGATATTCCTCAGGGACATAAAGAGCAAGCCCTCTATTAGCCTGTATCCCTAAATATGTTCCTGTTGCATCTGCCACCTTTTCAAGAAAGGCAAACAGCATTCCTTTTCTATTAAGTATCGCCGGGCTCCTCCATTGACCCTTTGGACAAATGTAGAAACTCCCCAGTTCATAAATTCTGCAGGCCAGCTTTAAATGTTGCATCTCCTTCAAAGGAGTTTCCTGCAGACAAATAAAAATATGAGAGGAGGACCTCACATACAGAAAAATCTTTGTTGTCTTCACTTGGCTAGCAAACTCGTTGATGTTCCAGAATGTAACCAAATTAATCATTGCATTCAGTGAAATAAGAACTCCATCCTGGATCCTTATTACTAATGATGTTCCTTCTTAATTTGCCCCATGACTAAAGATCTCCAGGCCACTCAGTCTAGCAATCTCATTTCAGTCCCGGCATCTATTGCTGCCATCAGCTATAAGCATATCATGACCCTCATCCCTCCTGAACATATCCCCTCACTGATCATTACATCTTCATAGCAAATTTTTAAACATCCTCACAAAAGCTGACAAATAGGAAAACAGTTGAAATGATGCGCAAGACATATAGCTATCAAGAGGTACATTCTACTTACAAAGGGGTTCCAAAACAGAAGCAGAACCACTTAATTGCATATAAAACCCTAGGAGGAAGCCAGTAAGCCTCTAATCAAAATGGAGACAGACTAATACAAAATAAAAAACGACACACACACACACACACACACACACACACACACACACACACACACACACACACACTCTCTTCATATTACTCACCAACCCTCTCGGTTGCAAGACCCTTCTAAATAACGTCCATAACGCCGCTCTCGGTTGCAAGACCCTTCTAAATAATGTCCATACCCTCTCTCCATAACGCTCGTGTACATCCAACATCCTCCCGCTCTCAGTTGCAAGACCCTTCTAAATAATGTCCATAACGCTCGTGTACATCCAACACCCTTCTAAATAACGTCCATACCCTCTCTCCATATAACGCTCGTGTGCATCCAACATCCTCCTGCTTGAAAACACATTTGAAACGACTGGAAATACATGCACGGTTAGCTCCATTCCGACTGGCAGCCCTGATGAGCTGAAGTCATCGTGCAGTAAAGCACGAAAAAAAAATTTAAAAAGCTACCCCCCTTCTAAATAAGTTGTACTGAAATCAGTACAGTGCGTATGCCTCCCGACGTCCCTGCTGCAGTGGAAGATGAGGAGATACACCAGAGCCTGGTGCAGGATTATGACATACTGTTTTCCCGCACCAGCCAGAATCAGCAGGAGAGGGCTGCACTGTGGCAAGACCTTGTCCGTAGGATAAATGACACTGGCATGCATAATAGGACATATGAGCAGGTACGACATCACTGTAGTGATTTAATCAGAAATGTCCGTCAGCGTTGGTCGGATATCCACAGGCAACAGGTTGCCACAGGAGGTGGGGTGGCCACACATCCCCCCCTCACCAGACTGGAGGGGCAACTCCTAAGTGTTGTGGCTCCAGCCCCAGAACAGCAACAGCAATACACCTGCATCATGATGGAGGCTGGATCCACACAGCAGCACGACATGGAGCGTGCAGGTAATATGCCATATGTACACTTGACTGTTCTGTACACTGTTAGTTTATGCATGTGTAAGGTGTGTCCGTGGTATGTAGCTGTCAACATAGCATGTAATTGTGCATGTGTTATATTGGCAATATCAGCAGCTGACATGTGAAAGGCAACTGGTGTACTACTGCACTGTATCATATGCAGTATCAATGGCACAGTTGTGCCCACTGACATTAATCTCCTCATTTCTGCAGGTCCCTCTGGTGTTACAGGAAGGCAGGCCATCCATGCTGGTGAGTGTGTTTAACAATACCTATAATAGTCCTGATAGTGCTAGTAATACTAGTGTAACTCAGTAGTGCTCTGTGTGTATACTGCGGGGTGTGCATGTGTGCAAGAGTGCCTGGGTCCACATGTGCATGTGTGCATGTGTGCCTCTGTCCACATGTGCATGTGTGCATGTGTGCATGTGTGCCTGTGTCCACGTGTGCATGTGGCATGTGTGCATGTGTCCACGTGTGCATGTGTACATGTGTGCATGTGTACATGTGTGCACATGTGCATGTGTGCCTGTGTGCATGTGTGCATGTGTGCCTGTGTCCATGTGTCCATGTGTGCATGTGTGCATGTGTGCATGTGTCCACGTGTACATGTGTGCATGTGTGCATAAGTGCTTCACTGGTAACATTGTGTGGACACTGTAAACTGTGTTTCCTGTCTTCCTCCCACAGGTTCTAGTTCTGCTCTGGTGTCCTGCAGCAGGGAACCTGAATATGGTGCCACAGGTACTGGTAATGATGATATCTGTGTAATGGCACAGGAAGGTGTGTCAGGGTCTGCCATTGGTCAGCCAATTGACAGTACATGGCTGTGAACCCCATCATTGCGCACAGTCATCCTGCCAGTACATCCTTTGTCACCATTGTCCTTAGGTGATTGACAGGATACAGTGGGCATTGGCCAGGGTAATGTGGTATCTGTGGCACATGCTTCCCCACAAAGCAGCCATGGGCAGGGTCCTGCAATGGTACCACACAGACAGTTGCCCATGGGTTCTCGTGGGAGCATCCATGGGCGTACTGCCTCTGGCAGACGTGCCCAAAGAGGTCTGTCAACCTCAGCTATGTTTCGGGCTGTCATGCAGGCACAGTTGCGTATGGAAAGGTACACCAGACAGGGTCTGAGGGAGCTGAGAGCATGTCGCACAGCCATGACTGACAGTATGCGTGACATCGCGGATGCTATCTGTAATTTCACCGATGTCATAGAGAGACATTATGAGGACATATTACATCAGTTCCACAACCAAATGTCCATGAGCCAGGGCAATGGTGGGTGGTTGCGGCGTCGACATGGCCGTATGCCAGCAACAGCAGCAGCTGGCAGTCGGCGCGGATGACAACAGGCCCGCACATGCCCCCATAGTGCCAGCAACAGCCCCAGCAATGTGCTGTCATCGGAACGCCCCAAGAGACCACATGCACATGGCTCTGGACAGTCCCAACAGGGACCTGTGTCCAGTCAACACACTCCCGCTTCTGATGACAGTACCCAGTCTGGCTTAGTACTGGATACGGTCCATAGCACCCCTGCCAGGCACAGGTACCGTGTCCGTGCCCACAGACACTGATCTGTATGACCTGCTAGGTGCAGTCTGTGGCTGTCCACAAACCCCTGTATATGGCAGCCATGAGGTGGAACTGTGTGCATGCATACACACATGCGAAATGTTAACACCTAGTGCTACCACATACACGCACACACTGCACCAACAGTGCCCTACCCTGTACTGCTGTTCCTCACCAGCACACATACACACACATGTCAATTGGTGGTATCAATGGCAGACTCAGGCATACCTAATTCACACCCTGTGCATATGATGAAACTGTGCCACCTCTTGCAATCTCCAACATCATTGCGGGAACAGGTAAACACGTTGCTGATGCACAGGGTGACTACATAAAAGTGTATTAGTAGTATCATGTTGGTAACAGTACAGTGTGCTGATATGACTGTTTGTATATCCCAGCATGCCTGATGCAGTAACCGTATGACTGTCCTGAATTGTTATCTGCACCCATAGTACATACCAAAGTGTAACAGCTGCACATTATTGCATACCAGTGGTAAGGATGTCAACAAATAGCCACATACATGGGTAGCACAGGGGGGAAGCTAATGCAAGTAGTGATATGCAATGATGGACATGTACAGTAATGGTGGCAAGTTGCCCACAACGACTATGCAATGTGGATGTTTGCGCATGTTGATATGTGTGCAGTACCAATGTAATCCAAATCACAATTAACTATGACATAATATCAGTTCTACCATGGGCATCTGCGCTGTGCATTCCTGGGTACATGTTGATAGTGCCTACATATTTGCACTGTTACCTACTGTTAGTGTTACCCCTTCTTTGTTGTACAATGGACTACTTCCAGCCCTGCTTACTGTAGCTTTGTTTGCATGCATGTTCGCTTGGGGTTCCCTGGAACACTGCTTCCACCTGCAATGCAGAGTTACAGTGCTTCTGTGGACTCCTAGTGACATCTGCATAGCGTATGATACGTATGTCAAGTTTACACATGACAGAACGTCACTGTCTGTCCTGTTCGCATGTACATTGCCTGTGACACATTGCACATGTCTTACCTGGCATTTACCCATGTGTGCAGTCATATATGCCAGTGCTATGAAATAGTAGCAGTACACCCACACATACACACCTTCAGTATGTTGTTCCCCATTGGCCCTTTGTGTTGGTACTCACCATGGCAATCACACTACTAGGGTAGCATGTGCAAAGGTAACCTGTGAATCACCTCTATGGTCCAGTTGTGGTTTATGTGAGTCATGTGGCAATGTCACAGCTGCCACATGTATGCAGTCAACCATCACCCTTGGCCAGGAACGTACAACACATGTGTGGGATGCCACCACATAGCCAATCTGGGGACTGAGCACTCTGAACCCAGTAATGCCATACCCTGTCAGGTGGCATGTCATACTACAGTGACTACAATACCAGTCAGACATAGACATGCACTGACAGCAAGCTGAATGCACTGGGGCATACATGGGGACTCAGAATAGCATACTGCCTGAGCATCACACACCTCCGCAGCTGGCATACAGGCATATCTTCCGTCGGAACAGAGCACATGCCACACATGGCACACACATCCCATGTGCCACACACTCACAGCCTGTAGGGCTACACAACACACCTGCTACAGATGTGTCAGGTTCCTCTCTTGGCCGCTGCAGTGGGGTCCCGCTCAACAGGCTGTACATGGTGAAGGTTACAGTAATATGCCTCTGGGGCACTATGGTCCACCACAAAACACATGCATACAGGTCAGTCAGAGGCATGGACACATATGACTCAGTCATTGACCATGCCACTATGGATGACCTGAGACATACCTCCCTGGACTACATGATAGGGAACATAGAAGGGATCTCTCAGCATGTGGCACGGGCCAGTATGAGCCTGATCTTGGTTGCCATCATACCCTCACCAGGTATGCTACCACTATATGTAGGAAGGGTGTTGTATGTCTACATTCTGCTCAGTCTCCAATGTCATTCACAGGGTACCCACTGGCTGTCAACGTGTGTTTACATGCTAGGGAAGCCACAATGATGTGCGAGGGGCAGCTTGCACGTGACACCCATGGCCCAATGTATATTGGCAAAGCCCCTTGATACACACATACTGCCTTATGCTGCAGGACATGGATTACATAGCCACCTCCGCAGGTATCACACAGGATAGGACACTAACAGTGCTGCTACACAACACCAGCAGTATACACCGCAAGATGCATTCACTGGACACTGTCCTCAGCACGGTGAACTGCAATGTCTGTGAAGTACCAAAGTCCTGCGTCATGGCTCACAGGTGCGACCCATCACTGCCAGGTTATACCTCATACCATGCCTGTCATCCCCTACACATGTAACACACATGGACAGGGGGGTGGTATCCCAAGGCACCACAGATACACACACCTCCAGGTTGTTGGCACAGCACAAAGCATTAGGGCCTATTCATGTGCAGCTAACAGTGTGTTGGACTGCCATCTGGTTCATAGCCTGGCACACACAACCCTCCCATACACAGGAAACTCACCTATCCTCCATAACAACACTGGCAATATGACAGTCTCAAGAACTGTCTTTATATGGCTGGAATGCATCCAGCCAAACATTGTGCGTGAGCATTACTGTAGCTATAACACACTAGTTGAAGGGTTCCCAGCATGTGGGCACTGAATTGCAGTGGAATGACATGTTACCACTCCCACAACAGGTGGGAACATGCAGCACCTGTACATCGACTACATGTTGACTATATGGCCCAGACCAGATGTGTATCCCCTGCTGTAGGTATTTTACCATATACACCCACACTGTATAGACACATACCGCGTGCGGCCCCTGCACAGTAAGACACAGTCATATTGTTATGCATTGCAAATACCATTTATCCACTCGAGGCATGTGTCAGCCATGGTAACTACTGCAGGTCACAGGTATTTATGTGTATGTGTCACACACATACATCATGTGTGCATTGCCATTGCTGGTTTAGGCAATGGCATGCATTGTTATGCACAAAGACCCACACAAGGTCATAATGTGTGACACAACCACACGTGGCTGTTGTGGGTTACCAAAACATACCTATCTGTACTCTGACAATGGTAATAGACCCAGTAGCAGAGCGCACTATTGGCATTACTGGCCAACTAGCCCTGTTTGGCTGTGCTGTTAGTGTGGTGACATCCCCTGTGTTTACTGGGGGAATATGCAGCATCTGGTGTATTGTAGTATTTGCCAAAAGGATCTGTTTTCTCACACACCTTACTACCCCCACACACACACACACACACACACACACACACACACACACACGCACACTTCCTATTTGTAAGATTCATACCCCTACCTAATTAGGTCACGACATGTGAGAGAGACGCATTAGCGAAACGCACTATTCAGATTACTAGATGGTTCATTTTCTCTGGCTGTATTTATAGGGTGCTGACATCATCAGTGTTTTGAAAGGGAAATGTGCATCAGGTAGTGTGATCTCCTGATTGCCAAAACTAACGTGTTTTTCATACAGAATTGCACACACACAAACTCCCCACATCCAAACACACACTTGCAGGTTTCCAACCCCTATCTAACTATGTTATGACACTTGAGAATGACGCTGTAGCAGACTGCACTATTCGGATTATTGATAGGTGTCTCTTCTCCAGCTGTATGTATAGGGTGCTGACATCATTACTGTTTGGAAAGGGTAATGTGCATCATGTAGTGTGATCTCCTGATTGCAAAAAAGCACATGTTTTTCATACAGAATTGCACACACACAAACTCCCCACATCCAAACACACACACTTGCCATTTGCAGGTTTTAAACTCCTACTTTACTATATTGTGACACTTGAAAGAGACGCATTAGCAGAGTGCGCTATTTGAATTACTGGAAGGTTTCCCCTCTCCTGCTGTACTTATAGGGTGCTGACATCATCTGTGCTAAGATAGGGGAATGTGCATCCTGTAGAGTGCTTTCACAGCAGCCAAAAGGGACATCTCCCTCACACAAACCCCCCTCCCCACACACTGGGCAGTTGGAGAATTCAAACCCCTACTTAACTAAGTTATAACACTCATGACAGACGCATTAGCAGAGTGCACTATTCGAATTACTGAGAGGTTTCTCTTCTCCTGCTGTACTTATAGGGTGCTGACATCATCCATGCTGAGATAGGGGAATGTGCTTCCTGTAGAATGCTTTCACAGTAGCCAAAAGGGACATTTCTCTCACAGACAGACTTGCACACACACTAATTCCCCTCCACACACACTGGGCAGTTAAAGGATTCAACCCCCTACCTAACTATGTTATGACTCTCGTGACAGACACATTAGCAGAGTGCGCTATTCGAATTACTGGGCAGTTTCCCTTCTACTGCTGTACTTATAGGGTGCTGACATCATCCGTGCTGAGATAGGGGAATGTGCATCCTGTAGAGTGCTTTCACAGTTTCCAAAAGGGACATCTTCCTCACACAGACTTGCACACACATCAACCCCGCTCACTCACACACACACACACACACACACACACACACACACACACACACACACACACACACACACACACACACACACACACACACACTGAGCAATTGCATGGTTCGAACTCCTACCTACCTATATTATGACACTTGAGGGAGACGCATTAGCAGAGCGAGCTAACCAAATTACTTGGCATCTGGTCTGCACCTGCAGTACTTATAGGGTGCTGACATCTTTATTTCTACAGAGGTATGTACATCTAGTACTACCTGTCAGGTGGGGGATAGCATATATATGCATTTGCAGCCACCTACATCAGGGTCAGATATGCACATCGCACTGGCAGGTTATGTTCTATACCATGCTTCATGACCACAGGACCTGTAGCACAACACAACACAACCAGTCCAGAACACCACACCCACATCCAGGACACACACTTAGCTTCCCTGGGAACAGTGCCGGGATATGCATGTGTTCACATGCACCATTCCAGTTGTTAACATCAGGTACAGGCATATTGTGTGTGGGAACTACTCAGGCCTCTACCACTTTACCCTACAGCCACTACAATTTGTGGGTCCATGTGCTATGGCAGAACCACACACCACAGCCACATGGGGGAATACATATTGCACCTGTCCATCTGCAACATGGGTACTCACTGTTCCACACCAGAGGTAGACCACCATTGTTGATATCTGACCATACCCACCTTTCCCTGGACATCCATATCCCATCCCCCCCCCTCCAGGCAAGGTTGTCACTACACACAAACTGTATTTATCACAAGCAGACTCTACACTTGTGAAGACTGGGGTGGATGACTTCAAAGGACCCATGCTGGGGGACTATACTGGCCACTTAGCATAATCCTTGACAATTGCATTCTATGAGCATGTGTACAGTTTGCATTGATCATGCTATCCCACATATACCCATGACTGCTCCACAACAAGATACCTGTCAGGTGTACACCAGCCATATATGAGCCGTCCAACAGACAGAGTGAGCTAATACATTGCAGAGCTGTAGCCCACAGAGAGAGGACATCTGTGAACAGTTCCGGCATGGCACTTCATTCACACATAATCATCACAGCACTGTGTTGACAGTGGAATTTTCCAGACAATGCAGATAGGGCTCCTGTCAGTCTGTTATTGATGGCCATTTACTGTTAGAGATCATCAGCAACCCTCTTCCAGCACACACCAACAACATGGCTGTGGCTTAGCACATTCAAACCCTGGGATCTCCACTGTGCCCCTGCTTGACAGAGGCACAGCTCACTAGCCTCACACATTGCCTTATGTGACTTACTTTACAGTGGCACAGTAGCCTACTGTACTGGGGATGCAGATGCCAAGCACACTCTGGCTGAGCTGTCATTCCCTAGGTCAACAAGCCTAGTATTGACCTCTACACCCATATGTTCAATTGGCATAGCATTCCCTGTTCCTATGACCAACTTGTGCATCTGTGGAAGATGTTTGCATATGACGGCGATCCACTATATCACTTATGTCTCTGTAGTCATTTACTGTGTGCACTGGGCAGATTGCTGTGTTGTGGTTGGTTCCTGGAATGACACGAACAAATACCAGATATGTGTGGCCAACTGCTAAACGGGGATATGGCCTAAGTGTGTGAGCATGCCCAGTTCAGACTTTCCATGGCATGTTTTCTGGCATATGCCTCATTTATCAAAGTGTGTGAGCATGCCCAGTGTGGGCTTTCCATATGTTGCACTCTGAAGTCCACCACATATTTGGGTGTGTGTGAACTTCAACAATATCTCACGTTTATGGTTGTGTGTTGGGTGTCATGTTGTGTACTAACTGGCCAACTGCTTTGTGTCTGCCACAACAGGGATTATACTGTGCCTGCAGGGATTGAATGGGATACTTTGCAGACAGTTGTCAACATCCTTTCATAATGACCTAACACTGTAGTACCGTATAGTGTACTGGTTCAGTACTTTCACTGTGGTGGACAGTATCCTGGGCTTTAGTCCTATCACTGCTTGACATCTTCATAGTGAGCCCAACAGACTGTGTAGGGGCAAGTTGTGCACATATGACCATGTTGCATTATGTTCAGATATGGACTACCTACACCAGGCTCGTCCAACATTGGTAGTGTATTCCACAACATAGGTGGACATTGGAAAACACTAGCGATGTTCCCTAGGCCATTTCTGATGCTAGTCACAGGGTGTGTTTGTCCTTCGACACACATTATAACTGGAGTTTGCCATGACATATGTCATGGTTAGTATACTGTGCCTCCGTCTACCTCTGACATAACATTGATACCCAGGGTTAACCTACCATCTCCCATCCACTCATCGGGATTCCTCTTGAGGGGTGTCGATAGGTGACTCTCTGGCTAACCTGTACCGGGAGTTTACTCAAGAGTGGGGGTGCCTTCTGTGTTATGGATCATTCTGTACAGCTTGTCCTATGTATGTCAGTGCTGGGGTTCAGGTCTCTCATGTGCATAGCTCACTGCCATTCAGATTGTACAAGGTGCAGCATGTTCATTGATTCCAGGTTGGACATGGCTTCATACATCAGGCACAGCTTGCCTGTAGCTGGGCAGTATGGCAGTGTGTGGGGCTGCAGTTTGTTTACTCAGGCAACATATGGCATCTGTTCATTCTCTTTGCTACTCCTGGTGGGGTACTGTTGTGGACTTTACAGTTGATGGAGGTGTCTGCTGAGGTATATCCCACAGGGGCTATTGTAGTCAATCGTGACGCTGATGAAGGATGACTGCAGAGCCACAGTGACCTCCTCTTATCTACATCTGACAACCTTCATGATTGGGTGGGTATATGGTATGTTTCTGCGAACACTATGGCCACATGTTTGTCCAGTGCAGGATATCTATCACCTTTTGTCCCCAGGTCTCTCATTACATGTTAGGTACGTAATGGGTTAACACCTGTGTGGTAATTTGTGGGCACTTACTGTATATCCACGGTGGTTGTCTATACACAGTTCTGCAACTAGCTTGCTGACATGGCTATGGCTCCAGTTGTCTGTTTGTAGGTGGCCCTTTTGTGGGTTGCTTGTGTCAGCTGGGGTCGGATATGGTGGGCTGTTTGTACTCCTCTGCATACATGTTCAGTCACAGTCCTTCCATGTTGGCCTATACCTATGGGACATATATACAGAACGGGAGGGGTGGCCCAGGACCAAGCCTTGTGGGATGCCACTCAAATCTGCTTTGTAGTCTGGCATGGATGCAGCATGTCTGACCATGTCAGTTCTGTCCTTGGTCTGGTTTGCGACCCCTCTACTGACATAGGGGTATATATTTAAGCTGGTGAACATATCCATACTGAACTCATAGGATATTGTCTAGAAGCATATGCACAGTCCAGCTACGCTGTGTGGACTACATTGCCCTCATCAATGACCTTAATGACTGCTTCAAATGGGTCAAACATGTTTAGGGGCAGGATCTGCAGTTACGACAGCCACACTGTGTAGGATCCAGTATCAGTAGATCCACAATAGCTTTATGTCTGCGGTACATACTGATCCTTTCCATAGCTGTGCAGACCAAGCTTGTCAGGATCCTGGGGTGGCAGTTTACAGTATCCATTCAGGCAACACCTTTGTTGTGAAGGACCACTGTTATTGTACACTGCTCTTTGGGTACATATCCTGTGGTAAGGCTGACATTGGGCAGTAGTGTGATTTGGCATTCCATTATTCTTGGAGTCCATGTTGGCCTCAGCCCAGGACACCATCACATACCTTTGCTGCTGTGTGTTTTGCTTTGCAGATGATGGCTGTTACCTCAGTATCTGCAATGTCAGGGGACCAGCAGTCTGCTGGGATAGATATTTTGCATTCTGGGGGGGGGGGGGTTGCACTGCACCAGTCAGGTTGTATGTTAGCAATATGTGTGTGTGTTTGGTATGTTGTTTGTAATATCTGTGTGATTCGGAGCATATCTGTGGATTCCCAACATGGTTCCTACCATCAGTTAAGTAAGCCTTGTGATTATCCTTAGTGTCCTGTACAATTTGCATCTTCATAGGTTCATGGGTTCATACTAGGCTATCCACCCTAGGGCATTAGTAAGCCATGCCAGAGTGTCTGTGTCTTTCGCTGCCCCTTGCTATGTGACTATTATGGCCATTTATGATTTTCTTTACTGTGCCTCTGTCTGGTCATGACACAGTGAAGACCCCCAGTATACATGTACGATCATCCATCCACTTGGCAATATTCCTGTTGAAGGGTGCCAGTGAGGGGCTCTGCCTAACATGGATTGGGATCCTGTTTCTGGGTGTGGGGAGCCTCTGGGTTATGTATCTGTCCCTCCAGTACATCCTATTTCATTATGTGTTGAGGCTGACATCTGCCACTCTCACAGCTCCAATGGCTTTGATTTCCTGTGGTGGAGCATGTCCATTACTCCTGTGTTGGACATGGCCTTGTACAACAGACATACAATGCCTCTGTGTAGGCAGTCTGTGACTGCATTCAGCTGGGGTGTCTACAGCCAGGCAGCATATGACATATATTTCACACCCTTTATCCTCTTGGTGGGGTAATTTTGAGGTCTTCCGAACCTCTGCAGTTGTCACGTATGGTACATCCCATATGAGTCATTGTACTAGATTATGGGCCTGATAAGGGAACAGTACAGGGGCACAGTGACCTCTGTTGATGTAGATGTGAATCCTTTCATGATACGGTGTCCAGTATCAAAAATCTTCCTAGCCACATTGGCATTGTGAGTGTCACATGACAGATTACTGTCAACTTGTGTCCCTAGGTCCCTGATTACTCCTTGCATACATAATGGTTTACCACCTATGTGGTAATTTGTGAGTACCTTGTCTGGTATTTGGTGGGATATTCATACTGTCCAGTGTCTTCAGGATGTCTGGGTGGAGTTCTTGTGTGTGAGAGTGTGGTATGCCGCATGCTACAAACTGTACAGCAGTTTTGACTACACTTAGGTGCACATGGGTGGTCTCCGCTGCTTTGTGCGTTGTCAGTTACCTGGCCGTATGGGTGTCTGTGCTGCATATGGATACTCCCCCTCCTTTGATGTTTTGGTCCAGGTGTTGGGGCCATAACGCATGATATGTGGTATAACCTGGTAGTGCTGGTGTGCTATCACTAGGCTTGCAGCAGGCTTCTGTCACTGCACAGACATCGATGTTCTCCATACTGGGAAGTGCCTCAGGGGCATGCATATTGCAGTTTACACATCTGGCATTGGTCAGCATCACCCTTATGTTTCTTACCACTTATGTTTTCTAGGGTGGTGGGGATTCTTTTTGGCCTTGCCTACGTACGGCTCTATGGAGGTGGCAAAGGCCTTATCCAGTATCCAGATGCACAGGGGTAACAGGTGCAAGCCATCCCTGGAACAGCAGCATGGCTTGTCATGCTTGACATCTCAAGCAGACAGACATTAGACCCTCTTGGACTGCCAGCTGTAACTGTGCCACCTGTTAAAGATGATCATTCTGTGTTTGTACTGTGGCATCATTCTTGGTGAGGGTTGGATGCTGCACACGGCCAGTGTCATACCGGCCTGGGGTACATACTCTGAGAGGTCATCCATGTCTCTTTTCATGTAGTCCAGGGAGGTACATCTCAGGTCATTCACACCAGCATGGACATTGAGTGCATCATATTTCTGCTTGTTTTGGGGTGACCTGCGTACTTGTGTTATGTGGCATATTGTGGCAGCCTACAGGCAGCTTACTGTACCCTTTCCCTTGTTCAGTCTGGTGAGTGGGACAGCAGTGCGTCTGCCTATACAGACACCTATTACAACTGTATCAGGCATGTTGTTTCTCCTTCTGGCCTGTGACTGTTTGGCACACCAGCTTTGTGTACTATGTGTTGCATGTGCTATGTTTGGAGGTTATGGTTGCTTGTGATCTGCTTTGGAGGCTTCTGTTGGTGTGGTGTGTTTGTAATTAGGGCCTCTGGGAATGTTTTTCTGTGTTTATGTGTTTGGTTTACAGTTGTGGTAGGTGTATGTGGTACTGGGTTTGTGGTGTATGTGGTTACCTTCTCCTCCTGACTACTTTTGACAGTACTGAGTTGGGGGAGCTCAGCCTCCGGTTTGGATACATGGTTGTATCTATCACATATATTTGTATTTATTGGGGGAAGTTGTGGTTGTCTGTGTACTTGGGACAGGTGTCACATTGCCTCTGGATTCACAGATTCTACTTGTTGTGGCTGCCCTTAGTGGATTGTATGTGTGGACATATGTTATTGCCATACTACTGATCAGTGATTACTTCCCTTTTATGTTTGTTCTATCATTTGGTAGCTTCCTCATTCTCTTGCATGGTTTGGTAATGGCTGGTGTCCAGCATGCCAGATGCCTGTGTGTATGGCATTGTGTCTTGTTGTTATTTGTGATTGCATACTCCAAGCATTCCTGGCTGTGTTCATGGAATGCCTGTATAACATGTTCTGCGGTGTGTCCCATATTCTGCACTTGCACAGGGCCTTTCATGGATTCCACATCGGTTTGGAGGGGTGCAACCTATGCTTTACACATGTTTTTCACTGTGGTATTCTGGCCAGGGACTGGGTTCGGGATGTGTATATCCAGTGTGATTACTCTATGGTCTGGTCTTACCAGTGAAGGTTACACTTCTCATCTTGCCATCCAGTACACATGTTGCTGATTATCACATCCAGTATGCTTACCCCTCTTGTGGGAGTGGTATGTTGTTCCTGGGCATTTTGGTTTACGGATTCTGGGAACTTTTCTCCGACTGTTTTGGTGCTAGTATAATGCTCCCGGTGTATGTCTGGGTATTTTCAGTCAAGCAATATAATGTGGTTTGGGGGGCTTGATATATTCATGTAGTCCAACATAGGCCAGGTGCAGTTCCTGCTATTAGGACAGTAGTCTGCAGCAGGCTATATACTGGGAGGCGGTTTTAGCCATTGGTATTTGACCATGGCTAATCCATGCTGCTTCTTGTTGTGGTACCAACATGGAGGTGTGGTTATCCTTGACATTTATTGCTAGTCACCCTCCTTTTGTAGCTTGTTCCATATTTTGCGGCTGTAGAGCACAGTATGAGGTGTGACCTGGTAGTGTTAGGGTGCTGATGTGAGCCTTGACCCAGTTTTCTGTTACAGGACTGATATCTACATTCTCCATAGTGTGTGCGTTTACACTGCACACATCTTGCTGTTTAGACTTCTGGCATTGGGTAGCATTACATCTAGGTTCCTATCCCTTGTGGTACCTATGAAGGTGGGTTTGTGTTTTGAGACTTACCTATTCAGGGCATGCTGTGGGTACTGACAGCCTTTGCCAGTATCCATGGGGCATGGACTGATAGGTGCATGCCACCCCCTAGCAGGTGGTGCATCATGTCATGCTCCGCATGTCTTCCAAGCCTGAAACACATTGGCTCCTCTTTGACTAACTGCATTACTTCAGCCAGTTATTGCACTTGATCATGCCATCATCATTTTGTGGTTTCATGCTTGGTAAGGGTGGATGTTAGTCAGGGTCCTCAGGTGTGCATATAGTACATGGTGTTACATTACTTAACACATGGCATTCATGCCTCAGGTGGTGCTGCAGGGCTGCCTCTGTTGGATGTGCATATTACACTCCCTGTACATGTTTGTGAGCAGGTCATGTCATTTTAGGCATCCATATTATTATTTGAGTGAGTCAGAGGGGGTATCATTCCCAGGGTTCCTACTGAGCCAGTGTATGTGCTATGCATTGCCTCTTTGCCAAGGCCAGGGCATAATGGGCACGCCTCCTTCTGCCTACTGGGGCAGGCTCAGGTTGTTCCTCCTCTGAGTCACGCTCTGCCTGTGATGGCCTTGGCAATGGTTGGGGTCTGTTTGGCCCAGCCCTATGCTGGTCCTGCTGCAGCTGTTTTTGCAAGATCATATTATGTAGCATAGCACATACCATGATAATTTGGGTACATGTAGTTGGTGTGTACTGCAAGGCTCCACCAGATGTGTCCAGACACCGGAACCATGACTTCAGCAGCCCAAACACATGCTCTGTTACATTACATGTTTTTGCGTGTGCCTCATTATGGCGTTCCTGTTCAGGTGTGTGTGCATTTCTGATGGGTGTCATCAGCCACAGCTCCAGTGCATAACCTGCATCCCCCACTAGGTGTCTGTGCGGGATGTCCCCATTGGCAAATGTCTGGTACAGCTGTGTCAAATGCCAGATGTGGGAATCATGGTAACTCCCAGGGCAGCCAGCACACACATTCATTATTATGCCCTCACGACCTGGCAGTTGATGGAGGGGAAGCCCTTGCGGTTAATGTAGGCCCTACCCCGCTCACCGGCTGATGCTTTAATGCATATGTGCATGCAGTCTATTGCACACACTACCTCAGGGTATTCCGCTATTTGCTGGAAGAGACGCATATTGCTGGCCAATACCTCACGGGCATTGGGGAAATATACATGATCACTGACATGTGCTGACATGGCATCCAGGAACTGGTGCAGTACCCTGGAGGCTGATGCCTGTGATATCCCCATCATATCACCAGTTGGTCTCTGGAAGGTACCTGTTGCTAGTATTCTTAGGCCAACACATACCTTGGCTTCCACTGGGATGGGTTCCCCTCTGTTGGTTCTGTGTGTGAGGCATGGCCTGCACAGCTCAACTATTTGCTGCAGGAGCTCTCTGTCCACTCTATAGCGCTCTACTATCTCCAGCTCATGTAACCCGTGGTAGGTGACCCTGGGCCTGTACACTCTTCTCTGTCTCCTCACTGTGCATTGTTTGGCACCATCTGCATTGTCACCATCCTCAGCAAGTCGCCTATGTCTCATTATGACAGCTATGGCAGCCCCTAACATTTCTTCTCTGAGTGAAGCTTTTTCAGTTTTCACTTCTATTAGCTTACTCCTGTCTTGCAGTGTCTCTTGAGAGAAACATCCTGCACTACTGTTTGCAGAGTTTTAAGTGCTGGGCTGGGCTACTATTCTGCCTGTGTAATTGCCTGCTTCTAATTGTGTTCACCTGCTAGCTCCAGCAGTATTCCCTGCTAGCTTCCTACGAATTCTGTTGCGTCCTTTTTCCTTTCTGTTTCCTCAGGGGGGAGCAACATGCATACCAGCAGAAACACGCTCACAGTGGCTTACACGCGCACACACATGCTTACACGGTTCAGAATCTACTTATTCGGGTTAAAACGTGCGCACACCAGCGCGAACAGTCTTACAAGTCTGCCAACAGGCTCCCACATGCTCAGTCTGCCCTACACACGCGCACACCAGTGCAAACAGTGTTAAACATCTACCAACACGCTCCCACATGCTCAGTCTGCCTTACACACGTGCACACTGCCCTACTCGCGCTTCATGGCGCACACACGTGCGCATGCACGCCCAGCAAGAAACTTTAGTGTAAGTAATAGTGTACACCTTCCATTTCTTGACTTTCCCAGACTTATCTTGTGGCACTCCTCTTTCCCTGATCTGTGTCTGTCATCTGTCATGTTACACTGACCTCCAATGAACTGCATTTCTTTCTACCATTCCCCCCTGTGATGTCACCTATCTCCTACTCTATTCCTCCCCCTTATGTATCTCTTACACTACTCAGACTGTGCTCATTTGCTATGTGACTGTGAGATTCAGTATCCTAACCCTCATTTACACGAGATTGCCTACTAATGCTTAGTTACATGTCTTACACTCAGCCCCCCCCCCCTTAGCAACCACTACACGGTGGCCATGTTGTTTTTGGTCTGCTGGTCCCTGCATTGTCATTCCATGTATTGCATAAAACTCACATTTGTGGGTTTATAACCTTCATTTCTATGTTTTATACAGCGCAACCCATTTGAGCGGGGCTGCGCCGGGTTTATTATTATTTTTGCATCGGGTTACCTTGCCAATGGCCACATATTTGGCCATTGGCATGCTGCCTGACACATATGCACCCTTTATTTGGAGCTGACATGGCTCTGTTGTGAATTTTGCAGAAACGTACTCAGTTGCCAACTGAGTACATTTCTGCAGCTAAAACGTCTCTTACACGGGCTGGTTTCTGCTTCTTAGATCGCTAATATACCTCATTTGCATACCTTTTGGCTGCAAGTGAGGTATTTAGCATGTCCACGCCCAGTCCGTGTAAGAGACGTTTTAGCTGGTCTTTGAGTTTAGGGCTGTTCCTGGATCGCAAGGCTTGCATGGAGTGTTACACGTCTCTTACACTCCATGCAAGCCTTCATGAATCCTGCCTGATGTCATTTAGACTGGCTGTAAATCATCTTGAAGCTGAATCTGCTATTTCAATTCATGAATTCTAAAATCTCCTTTCATGGACTATGTCTTAGATCCTTTCGTACCTTTTCCAACATCCAGAACTGAAAGCTGTGCTCTGAAAATTTGTGAATTTGTCTAAGCAAAACATTACTTAATCTCAGGCATTTCTATATCATTGATATGTTGGTAAATATGTTCTCTGAACATGTATTAAGTTTTACCTATATAAAATACATTGCATTGCCCATATAGAGCTGGGTAAATTACATTATTTGCATAACAGTGGGCCCAGCTTTGAATAACTAAAGACTTTTTATTATGCATTAATGTCAAGTTTTACCTCCTCAAATCGAATAGCACTGGTTACACATATTGCATCAAAAAGTGCCCTTACTCTCATCCACCTGGGTGTATCTTCTTTCGATAATGTTCTTGATGTTTGAACCTCTTCTATAAATAAATTTAGGAGATTCCTCCAAAGTTTCTTCAAACTCATCACTTTTTATTATGACTGCTCAATGATTCATTTCTGTGAGTCATGTCAACATCAGTTCTCCCTAAAATAGAGAAACACATCCCTTCTTTTCTTTTCTAAGTAACTTTGTTATAAAAGTTCTTAATCACCCTCCCCAAATACCCTTTTTTTATTAGCCAGTCTACTAAGTAATTCATTTCTTTAATGAATTCCAAGTCATAAGACATCATTCTGGCAATTCTTACCATTTAGCCTTGTAATGAAACTCAAAGATGATGATAATATATACATCAACTGATTCAAAGGTTAAATATTCCCCAGGATTCAATAAACTCTGTGTAGGCTCCTCACAGCATATTAATGAGGTGTGGAGTACCTAAGCTAGGTTTCTTGGCTAGCAATAGTATTGCTGGATAGAAAACTATGTAAGCATACATGGATATCAATTCTGTGTAAAACAGAGCACCTATGGTTCTTAGATTTGTGCAAAATAACAAAGTGACCACCAGGGTTTTACAGATAGCCATGCGTCTGTTAGTACAACATATTTTCACAAAGGCCAACATAATGCAGATACATTCAACCAGTAATAAGGACATATTTTCCATAGCTGTCTCATAGATGTGGTAGAATGAAACTCAAACATACCTGTCATCCTTTTTGAGCAAGATATGGGGACAAAAGCATACATAATGGGGAGGCAAAGGCACAAAATTAGGGACAGATTTTTAATACTGCACTTCTAAACATAGAAAGTTGATATAATAAATAGGTAGTACATTAGCATGAGCTTTCTGAAGATCATGAAGTTAGAAACTCAAATGTCAGTTATCAGTTTCTGACTTCACTCTGCAATGACATGCCAGTGATTTACCAGAAAACAAACATGTTATGAGGAAAAGAGGAACAGATCACAAATATGAGACAAGTACTGGACATTCTGCACAAATCTGGACAGTTGAGAGGTATGCACTCAAATGTATGTAATATTAAGTCACATCAGTCAGAGATCATCACAGTGACATGGCACAAAGCTACATATTTGATAAGGAAAACATCTGTACATCCAGGGAATATATGGACAGTTGAGAGGTATGAATGTGAAGTATATGGTCCAAACACAGTACAGAACAGTGTACCTACAGTGCAGAAAATTGTGATATCCCATTCCTGGTATTCTGTATTAAAGCTGCGTTAATGATCTATAACAGGACATGGACTGCCATGTGAAATGATCATTCAGGGGAAGTGTGTGTACTGAATAGAGATACACAGATGAATTGCAGGTATGAACACAGGGAAGGAGGACAGGTGAAACTCCCTTAAGTACACCAGTGGAGGGCATGTCAATGGAGGATGGTTGTAGCAGCAACACCAAGCACATAACTATATGGTACAGTACCAACTGTACAGTGAAAATGTGCTGTTTGCGACTGTCACACAAGGCGACATAGCAATGGGAAGGATGTCTGTATGAGATAAGCATCCATACATGAACAATGCAGAGGACATTTATTAGGGGTCTGACATACAATTAGGGTAGGGTGGATACTGTAAAGCTTTGCAAACTGATATGCCTGAATATGAGTGCACTCTCAGCAGAGGTGTCCAGCAAGCTGGCCAAAGGTAAAGGATCATGGAAAACATTACAAGCACCAACCATAATTGTGAACAATAACAGAATAATACCACCAGTAATACCATGCCTGTGACATGACATTTGTGATGCGGAGTGATAACAGATGAGCCTGCATACACACTCTTGAACAACTATTATGATATAGCCACACTCTATGAGGGTAACTACGCATACTGTCCTGGCACAGTAATAGCTGCAGGAGGTGTTAGATGGGAGACTATTATACCTGTGTAGGTAATACATGCTGGTTGCCTTGTGTGCATTGTATATATACACAATGACCTTCTTCAGATGTTTGACATTCCAAAACACCAACTTCCATATGGCTGAGGCGATATGATCGACATTTTGAAATGTCGAACATCTCCTACATAATGTAAAACACACAAAAACACTTCACTAACTGCATTAAGCAGAGGGGGCAAGCCCCTTTGCACCCCCACACCCCCTGCTACTTAAATATTCCTACTCAAAGCTCACACTAAAGTGCAGAAAAGGGAAATCTCCCAGTTTTGCTCTGTATAGGGTTCTTCACTATACATTTTCGACATTTCAAAATGTTGATCATATGGCCTCGGCCTAATGAATGCCGGTATTTTGAAAATTCAAACATCTCAAGTAGACCCGTACACATACACACACACACACACACACACACACACACACACATATATATATATATATATATATATATATATATATATATATATATATATATATATATACATATATATTTATGGCACAATCCACACTGTCACAAATGATATACATGTCATTAATGCTGTTAGACATATATATGTGTAGTGTGTGCATAAGCAGACAGGTAGCACACATGCATCTGGTGTAACAACTTCAATGGTGTTCCACACCATCAGTTATGCATATCCCAAAGTAATATTCTCTCTTCTGTGTTCAAAATATACACAATTTGGCTCCCCTTCAGTTTCCCTAGCTACACCATTGCTGTCAGGTATAGATTCAGGGCTGTCAGCACAGTGAAGATGCAAATGAGGTCTGAACTAATTAGAATTGCTGGAATCCCAAATCCTTGGCTCTATGTATCAGATGTAAACACAGTGCAAGCACTCCCTCAGTGTCTGTGTTTAATGGATGGCAACTGTGAATGCTTACATCAGGTGGATGTGTCAGGTTAGATTGAAAACATGTTACATGTTCTTTTGTCAGGGTTTGAAATGCAAGCAAGCAGCGCACAGTTCACCGGTCCTGTTTCATTAACATCCAACTTTCTCTTCATTTCTGTGCAAATTGTGTTGTCTCTGTAAGTTTTTTATTATTATTTTATTATTTTTTGGCCATTGTTTGTGCGGTGTGGAGATTAGCTCAATCAAGGGCAACAGAGAAATGAACAGAAGTTTGGGTGTGCTCATCTTGTTTGTGTGGCATTGCAATGCAGGTAAAATGGAGACCTTAAGCATGATTAGTAAAATATGGGAATGTCATGTAACCATTCCATTGGCAGCATTGCTAAAGTATGACAGTTTGTATTGAGTCTGTAGAATACACCTGCTACTTAAGTGACTCTGTTGCAGCAGGTGGTAATGCAGTTAATGCAGTGATACTTTTCTTTTTGGACCCAGATGGTACTGGGTTTAAATACAACTGAATCTTACATGTTTAAGTACTTTTGTTTTACCATTGCTGTGTTTATTGTGCATCATTGCACAATAATGCATTAAGGAAAAGAAATGGAGAAGATAGAACAGTGGTGAAATGGGGATGCAAAAGTCTGACTGTTAGTATTTAGTCTCTGGAATACACCTGCTACTTAACTGACTCTGTGGTGGCACATGGTAATGCATTCCTTTTTGGGACCAAATGGTACAGTGTTTAAATACAACCGAATCTAACACTTTTAAGTACGTTCATATTACCATTGTTGTGCATTGGCATGTGATGCACACCATCACACAATAATACATTAAAGAAAAGAAATGAAGACGATAAGACAGTGGTGAAATGGGGAGCAAGCAGTGGATGAACAAATGGAAAGCAATACAGGAAAGTGCAGGAAGGAGGTAGGAAAGAACCATAGCTATCCATTTCTTCAGCAATAAAAATTGATAATATATGCAGAATATTATCTGAATTTGGACTGCCACCTCCAGAGAGAGGGGTGACCACAACACAATTATGTTGTATAGCCAATTGGACCTAGTCAAGTGTGTCAAGAAGATGTGTGTGCAAAATGGAGAGCTATGTATGGGACTATTTATTTATTTATTTATTTATTTATGTTTTTGGGACAGGTGCCCATTTATTTTTTTGAGAAAGAGAGAAATGTTGGGGGAGGGATGTAGGTATGCCTGGCTCAGGTAAGTTGGATAAGTGAGGAAGCAATTGTAGACAGACAAGACAAACAAGACAGGACACAGGGATGGTGATGGACACAAGAGGTCAGCAGAAGTCATAGATAGGGTGAGGGAGGGGACATCCAGGATCCATGCTCGTCAAGCTGGGTATCAGTGAGAATCAAGTCCTCACTCACTGGAATATCATCACTATCACCTCACTCAACCACTGGCTATAGAGATCTACATATCCTTCTCCTCCTTCTCCTCCTTCTGGTCCTACATAAAATGAGGGAGAGCAGCCCCTACATCCGGCATAGGCATGAACCAACAGTGCAGCGTAGAACCCTACTTACTATCTCTGGCAGTTTGGCATGGGTGATAAACTCACCACCTCTGATACTGTTCCCGGAAGGAACCACTGGACTATCCCCCAGGACAGAACTAGCTGAGGGAGCAGGTAGTGCAGGAGCAACAGAGGTAATGTTCTCAGGTTGACTCTCAGATGTGCTGGCCAATGGTGCTGTAGCTGGTGGAGTGGGGGCAGGCAAATCCAATGGAGTAGGCCTACCCTGCTGTGCCATGGAGCATTTCGTGATGTGGTAAATGGATGACATGGACACATTTTGATGACACATAATAATATAAAACAAACAAAAAAATGAGAGATAAGGGTTGGGGTGAGAGGGAAAAAAAAGAGATAAGATTAGCCCCTTCATATGTAATATACAACGCATCAATATAATTATTTGACCCTATTATCTTAACCTTTACTCTTAAGACTACCACCCCCTAACAGATAACTATTACTTTTAAGACTAGCAGCTCCTAGCAGATGCACACTTTACTACAGATTGCAGCAAGTTCTCCTTTACATGTGCATATATTATTCATATGCATATTCCAGTTATCCGCATTACTGTTAACAGCAGGGCATGTGTGCCACTGGTATAGAGCTTTTACTTTAAATCTTTAAGTTACACATAATTGAAGAATAAACATTTAATGTATAGTTGGGAAGTGTGGTATTTGAACCCAGTACCCCTGACCAAAGTCTAATATTGCACTCTTTGTTTTGTGCTCCAGACTAATGCATGCATACTTGCCTTTACAGTTCAAATATGCATGTTCAGTTTGATACAACTGTATAAAATAAAACAAGCTACCTTTGTGCTACAGACTATTACATGCATACTTGCTTTTACAGTTGAGATATGCATGCTCAGTTTGATACAACTGTATAAAATACCCCCAAAAAATCTTTAACTTTTAATGCTACAGTAACATTACTCTTCTGCTGCATACATACCACATGCCTCCCTCATCCTCACCAATCTAGTGGCGTGGGTCCTAACATTGCACTCCCTTTCCATTGCAGCTGTGGAAAAAACAGAACAGAATACCATTATGAATACCAATTTTGCTTATATTCAGCTTTTAAAACTTAAAAGTACTCTCTGTAGTTGATACTTACACATCTGTGGGATATCCTCCATTCTGAATTCATCACTTGAAGCATTGAGGGTTCCCCCCTTCTTCCTTTGGAAGTCATTGTAGCAATGTCTACATTGGTCACCAGTGTGTAGGATATCTCTGACTTATACTGGGACCCAGAAGAGTCCCCCTGCAGCAACTTAGGAGTCCAACAAAAATCTTGGACTCCTGGACACCCCATCTCTGAGCCTTAAATCTCACACCCTCTGCACAAATGCCTGCCATGCCTTCCATGGATCAAGAGCAATGTAGAATGATAGTCTCCTACCAGTTCCAAATATTGAGTTTATTGGGAGTGTGCACACTGTTTGAAAATGTTGCACATCGCTTACTATCATGCAAACATGGTGCGCGGTGGTGCGCACTGCCAAGCAACATGTTTGCAAGATGCCAGGTGGTGCACAACAGTGGCAAACAATGCAATGTCAAGGTTATTTGATGTATAGGCAGTTGTGTTTGTATTTTTGACAAATGTGAAGGTCATAGCAGTCCAGAAAGGAGAAATATACTTACAGAAATATACTACACAGTATACCCACAGCCATACATTTGATAATGTGTGATAATACATAAATAAATGAATAAATAAGTAACTGACACAATATTAGTGTCTCAGCCCTCATTATAACTCTCAATTGTACAGTTTTTCACAGAATGCCCAGATTTTTGCCTCATATTTTTGGTCTAAATCTCATAAAATTTGTGGCTTTCTGTAGAATCAATGGGGATTGAAGTGTACACTATGTCAAGGGTTATAAGTGAGAGTGACTATAATGGGAAGTGGAACAACAATAAAATTGCATGGAATATGCTGCAGTTGAACCCAAGACTATGTGTATGATGTTCTTACGCTATCACCTGTTATCACAAGACAGTTGAAATAACAGCTGTTCACGTTTTAGTTCATTGCTATAAACTGCATATGTCACAACAGTGAAAAAAAAGAATTGCACTCCGTATAGTAGCACTCAGGACCATGTGTATCGCAGCCCTACACTTATACCTGCTGCCACAGGCAACAACATTGATTGAATGCATCCGGTTTCTATTTTTGGCTGTCTGCTTTCTGGGTGGTCCATTTATCCAGTTCGTGCATTGCTGCGCTTCATGTAAATAACATAAGCACAGCCAAGCCTCACATTTTTCCCCAGTTCCCGTGTTTGCTTTAAGCAGCACATAATGCAAACAGTGGCTAAAAAAAAAAGAAAAGAAAAAAGGGAGAAATAATTGAAATGAGGAAAAGCAATCTATGACATGCACAATAGAAAATGTTAGTACACGAGATATTTCTACAAAGGTCTCGATTTCAATTTTCACTCCAACTTCAGAAAACAAGACGGGTGCCTTATCCCTCTTTGTCACACAAACAGCTTTGCAGCATTGAACTGAACTAATTCTTCACAGAACCAACTGCAACAGAATGTATACTGATATGAAATCATAAACTGTTATTTGTACATTTATTAAATGTATTATATTTGGATGAAATGCACTTGGTGATTACACAACCTGTTATGATTATTGCTTGCAAATATACAGCTCTGTCTTACTTTTCTGTGTTTCTGGGTCATCAGTTATCTGACTAGTGCTCTGACACATGCCATGTGTAAGCTATTCTATATCATTGGTCTTAAAATGTGTGAGGATATTAACTAGGAATATAATGATATGCAGTTGTCAACAACTGAAGGGTACGTTGGATTGCACAAACAAGCATACAATGCTTTTTTGGGGTGAGCAAAGGTGAGTTACTATTTTGGCACATACAAGGGTACACTATTCTTTTGAGAGGGGGATAAAGCTGAGTTTGTGCTATGGCACAAACAAGCATAGACTTTTCTTTTGTGGTGAGCAAAGGTGGGTTACTGTTATGGCACAAACAAGAATGGAGTGTTCTTTTGTGGGGAGCAAAGGTGAGTTACTGCTGCGGCACAGACACGGTTATGTTGCTCTTGTTACTCTCCTTGTTTTGCATCCTGCCTGTTGTATGATCTTGTGAGGTTTGTGAAGTCAGACACTGCAATGTGTATCATTCATTTCTAGCTCTCTCTTTAATGATTTCCCAGTACAAACGTATGAGGCCAAACTGAGGGCAGGCAGTGATCATCAGTACTTTTGAGAGGTATGACGGTGTGAATATTTGATGCCTGAGGCCTACTATTTACAAATGGACATATATAAGTCAAATAAGTTTCTATTGCCATATGTTGAGGTAATTTCTGTACAAATCTCCCACCTTTTACTTGGTTACTGTACCAAGTGATGAAATGCAAGGATATACCATAATATTATTAAACAATACACTCTAGGTTCAGGGCTTATCTTGTAAATGCAGCAGTTACCACAGTGCTTGTTCAGGGCTGAGTCTGTTTGATGCAAGCATTACACAGCCAATACATAGGGATGTGAAGGATGTGTGAGTTGCCTTGCATCAATGTTACTATATGTATGTGAATAGGAGGAAAGTTTTAAGCCCCTAGGTGGTGCGTGAGTGTACTATGCATTGTCTTTTAGCCAATGCAAGGGCATACTGAGCATACCTATGCCTGTCTACACCCACAGAAGCTGGTGGGTCTCCCACTGACTCCTCATCTGCCTGTGGCTGTGGTGACCTTCGCACTGGTGGTGGGATGTGTGCCCCTTCCCCTTGCTGATCCTGCTAAAGCTGTTTTCAAAGGATTATGTTGAGTAGCATGACTGTGAATATTTCTGTACTTGTCCATGGGTTGTACAGCAGGCCTCCCCCAGATGTATCTAAACAATAGAACCGTTACTTCAGTAGCCCAAACACAAGCTCTATGACATTTCTGGTTCAAGTGTGTGCCTCATTATGGCATCTTCTGTGACTATGTGTGTATTTCTGATGGGTGTCATCAGCCTTCTTCCAATGCATAGCCTGCACCCCCCAGTAAATGACCTAGTGGGATATCACCCCTAGGATTTATCTGGTACAGTTGGGAGGTGTGCCAGATATGTTAGTTGTAGTAACTGCCAGGATTGCCAGCACAGGCCTTCAAAATGATTTCCTTGGCATCACACATGACTTGGTAGTTGATAAAGTGGTAGCCTTTTCTAGGCCAGCCACGGTGGTGCAGCGGTTAGCATTGCTGCCTCACAGCAAGAGGTGCTCCAGTTCGATTCTCAGCTGGGGTGCCTTCTGTGTGGAGTCTGCATGTCCTCCCTGTGGTCGCATGAGTTTCCTCTGGGTGCTCCAGTTTCCTCCCACATCCCAAAGACATGCAGTAGGTGGATTGGACACTCTAAATTGGCACTAGGTGTGAGTGTGTGCGTGTGTGTACCTTCTGTGAAAGGCTGGGCACCGAGCTGGCAACTCAACACTGTAAATGTCCTCTGCCAATCATGAGCAGACAGATGATCTGCCGTGGCGACCCCTGACTGGGAAAAGCTGAAAGAAGAAGAAGAAGAAGAGTGGTAGCCCTTTCTGTTTATGTATTGCCTACCCTGTTCCCCATGTGGTGCCTTAAGTTCTATATGTGTGCAATCTATGCCAGCCAGTACTTCAGGGTAGTGTGCTACAGGGTAGACCTCCTGCACATTTCAGTCCCTCTCCTCAGAATTATGGAGAAAATATATGTGGTCACTGGCATATTAGGGTATAGCATTCAAGAATGGGTGGAAGATCCTGAATGCTGATGTCGGTGACACCTCCAGCATGTCCCCTGTTGGTCCCCGAAAGGTACCTGTAGTAAAGGATCTAAGTGCAACATATACCTTTGTCTTGACTGGGATGGATTCCCTTCTGTTGGCTATGGCTCTGATTTGAGGATGGCATAGGTCACAGAGTTCCTGTAGTGTGTCCTTGTTCACCTTGTAGTGCTCCACAATTTCCACATCATGTAGGTTGTGAAAAGTTAAATGTGGCCTCAAGACTCTTCTCCTTCTTGGCCTAGGCCTAGTGGCAACAGCAGCTTTGACTTCAGCCTGTAGCACATACAAATGAATTAAAGCAGCAGCAGCCCCTAACATTCTGTCCATGTAGACTCCTTTCCATTGCTGTATTCCAAACATTTTGGAATTCGCAGGAAAAAAAACAGCATGGAGTCTACACAGTTGATCTGTAGCATGTTGAATAGCTCTGCTATGTTAGATTGGTAGATTATCATGCAATTCAGTTGCTTATGTTGTAATTAGCATGCCACAATGTTTACCTTGTTTGCGCAGGGGTGCGCACTTCTACACTGCACTTACTAATTTAAACCTTGATGCTACATGTAAAGGGTGCGGAAAATGACCCTGTAGGGTTTATTGTATTACCCTGGATGTGCTTTTACAAGAAAGGAAGCACTAACCTGAATGCAATGATCCATAGTTCTGGACTAGCCACCACCTCTTTAGCTGTGCAACTGCATGCAATGCATGAGCCTGCTGCACTGGGTCTCTTACTACTGCTGCCAGCTGGTAATCATTACTCATATTTGGAGTGGAATGAGGAGCTGCAGTGACAGTATGGGTCACTTCACTACCAGAATGGTGCAAGATCATGTTATGCAGAATGCAGCATGAGATAAACATCCTGCTTGCAGAAGCTGGATCATACTGACGGCCACATCAGATTCATTCATGCACCTAAATCAACTCTTCAACAGGCCAAAGACCATCTTGATAACAATACTGTCTTCAGCAGCTCCACTTGTAGTTTGTACTGGTGGCATGAGGCATGGCTCAAGTGGATATTCAGGATTACTTGAGCGAAAAAAAAAGGAAAAACAAACAAAAAAGAAAAATGAGTAAGACATAGCAAAGAAAAGGTGGTTTAGTATTCAGCAATACATTTTACCATGAATAACTACTTAAATAAAATTAAAAAAAATAAACAAAAATGGTGTTCATCTTACCAACAAGATGACCACTGGCCATTCTACCATGCAGGAAGAGGCAGAAGAATGACCTAATTTGCTAGATGTAGGAATTGCGTGCACTGCCAGAATGCAGGGCAGAGACACTTGTGATGTACTCCCATGTATCAGGTACTGATGGAATGGTAGCCTTTCATATTGTGGTACTGCTCACCCCATAGACCAGACATGACCATAATTGCAACATGCATGCAGTATATCCAACTGAATACCTCAGCAAAATGTGCCAGCTCATAAAAGGCACAAATACACCAGGCTGGTTCCAGAGGTGACACCAGAAAAAAATATGTACTGTTCCCTATGTGCCAAGAATACATCAAAGAACTGCAGAAGTGCTCTCAAGGCAGAAATCTGTGAGATATCCAGTATGTACCCAGTTGGTCTGTAGAAGGTCACCATGGCAAGTATAGTAAGGGTTATACATACCTTTGTATCCACAGGGATAAGAAGCCCACACCCCCCCCCACAGTGTCTGTATAGGGGCCATAAATATTTGATATGTCCCTGTCCACTCTCAATCTGTCAAGTATCTCCTGATTATCAAAATTATAGTGAGTTATTCTCTGCCTCCATCTTCACCTTCTTGGCTGGCATGTGCCGGTAGGTGCAGGTGGTTTTGTTCGGCCATGGCAAGTAGCTCACGGTGGGAAACAGCAAGTCTGTCAGAAAGTGAAAGTATCATCATGGATTGCAAAGTAGATAGAAAAGGGGTGATTTCACCAAGTATAACAAATCTGTGGATGGTAAGGAAATGCATGAAATCCTGACTATGGATAGTTAATAGGCAAATGCTGTCAAAGATCATTTTTCATCGGCATCTCATTATAACTTTATATTCTAACATCTATCCAAGGCCATCTAATGTTAGCAGAAATGGCCTCTATGAGCTGAGCCTTTGCTGCAGAGAAGCGCAGATAGCATGGATAGCTTTTATGTGCTCATGTAATAACTATAAATACAACCCATTGCCTCAATTGCTCAGCATTAAACAGTAACTTCATGTTTAATACTATATATTTCAAAGCAAACAAAAGAAAGTCATATATTTTCATAAATCATAATGAAAATAAGAGCCTTAAAGCTGCAACATGCTTAAAATGCAGTCACTATATCATACTGTTAATTCCTAAAAATTGTCTGCACACGTAAGTCCTGTCATTATAGGAATTATCAGATGGTCTTATCTTTGCAATGCGCATAGAAATGTCCAAACAATTTAGTAACATTTTCTTAACAAACAGAGATAACTTATTGATCCAGGATGCAGAAGGGAAAAGCTCTGATTGGGAGTCAGCCAAGCAGTGGTGTTGTCACTGGAGGAGCCATGCAATGATAGGAATAAGTTAAGCAGTCTGGCCCACCTTCCCTTACAGGAGAAAAGGGGGGAGTGCATGGACTAGGGGGAGCACAGGTGATGTTAATTCGCTGACAGAGTTTGGGGATATCACCTCTCATGACTTGAGAGGATGAGTTGGGCTGTTTCAAGGAAATGCCTCTATTTTAGGGAGGGAGACATTCTCTACTATCAGTCCATTGCAGTCCCCCAAATCCTTCATGTGCACATTCCGGTAAGGACTGGGGAAACAAGATAAATGTTCAAACCACCCATGATGGCTAGCTGACTTTTTGTTTTCCTGTACCCTCTTCTCCCAGTGATGGGGAGTGAATGGGCTGATAGACTTGGGGATGGTTGATGGCTGATAGAGAGTGGGGGCAGAGACAGACAGAGAAAAAGAGAGAGAGAGAGAGAGAGAGAAAAGAGAGATATTCCAAGATATGTTAACAGAACTTACTTGTGGTCCAGAATAATTGTATTTCATTAAATCAACTCAAAAACCATTCACTAGTCAACAGCAACACTCACAAGATCACACAATACAAAACCAAACTTTTTCTTGTAGGGGATAACCCAGTTGCACACCTCAGTGATGGTGCAAGCTTGTACAGCCTCAAACTACACACTGTATTGTGGTGGCAAAGAAGCTGATGTAGGGAAAGCTCTCACAGCTCAGGAAGAAGAGGAAATCATTGAAGTTAAAGAAGAGTGGTAGTAACTCAAAACAGCATTTATGAAGAACAAATATCCAGATGAGACAGGTATGAATGTAAGGTGCATAAGGAAAGCTGGTAGTAGAATGCAGAAAGAAGTCTAAAAATTATCAAAAAAAGGACTGTAGGTAAAAGTGGGAGATAGAAAAGACAGATCAGGCTAAAAATGATTACTGGGTGGCCAACAAAGGTGCTTAGAGAGCAGTCACAATAGCCAATAAGAAGGCATAGAGGTTCTTTACCCCCATCTGGATAGTGACTCATGGGTTCATAGTTTCATAGGTATTTACTAGACTAAAGGCAACAAGGGCCTTTTTAAGCCTAGCCATGCATGCCAAACCTCTGACAAGTTCTGATACCCTTGTTAAATGTAAGCATGGGCCTGGGAGATGAACCATTTATAGATTATCTGTGTCCATTAGAGACATAGATGCCAAACCAGGGATGAATTTCTGGTTTCCCATCCAATTGTCCAAGTTGCACTTGAATTGGGTTAGGGAGGAACTCTGCTTCACATGGATGGGGATCCTGTTCCATAGATGGGGTAGTCTTTGGGATACATACCTATCTCTCCAGCTGGTCCTATTTATATCACAGACAAGGTTTAAGTCTTTAGAAAGGGTAATTCTGGTGCTGTTTGTTTTGTGGATATGCAGGAGGTCCATCAGAGTGGTGTCTGAAAATGCACTGTATGCCAGGCATAGATCTCCCCTCAAAAGCTTGTAAGAGACAGAATACAGGGATAGGGCATTGAGATGGTCTGCATACGACATTTTAATTATGCCCTGTATTGTTTTAGTGAGGAACTTCTGTGGACATTCCAATTGTTGGATATGCCTGGTTAGGTACATACCAAAGGGGGAATTTTACTCAATTATAGGTCTGATGAATGCCACGTGCAGTGGAACAATGACTTCCTTGGACTTAGATGCCATACCTTTATTTATAAGTTGTGCAATATAGAATGATTTCCTCACCACTGTAGACATGTGATGGTTAGATTACTATGTGTGTCCCTAAGTCCCTGACTACTGGGTCAACTTTAACAGGTATGTTGTCAATATGATAGTTACCGGGGATGGATGACTTCCCACAGGATACTATTATGAATTTCTTGGCATTTAGTTTTAGTCCATGGCTCTGACACCAGTTGTTTGTCTGTGTCAGAGAACATTTGTGTCACTGTGAGATTCAATGCCAACTCATAATTTGCAATCATCTGCAAATTTACTCAGTCAGAGACCACTGACATTGGCCTTGACTTCTGAGAAGTAAATGCCAAAAAGGAGCGGTCCAAGGACTGATCTCTGAGGGACTCCACTTTTGAATGGCCTCTTTGTTGAGGTTGACTCCCCAATTCTAACTTCCTGGGTTCTATCTGTGAGCCAGTTGGCTTATCTACTGGGTGACATACAACTTTGTACCTAACCTCTTGAGTTTGTCAACAATGCTTCAGTGGGGTATTGAGTAAAATGCCTTGGCCAGGTCAAGGTAGGCAGTATGAATGATTTTGCCCTCATCCATTGCTTTGGTGACATTCTCAAAGACATCCACTAGGCTGAGTAGGCATGATCTGCCCTTGACAAAACCAAATTGGGTCGGGTCCTGTGTCTGGAGGTTTACTACGGGTCCTGTGTCTGGAGGTTTACTACATCTCTGTTGATCATCTCCATAATAATTCTTTCCATGACTTTACATATAAGACTAGTGAGACTTATGGGTCTGTAGTTTCCAGGGTCTGTAGATGGCTCACCTTTGTGCAGAGGGATAAGATTGCCTTTATCCATTCATGAGGCACAAAACCTGCTTGGAGGCTACAGTTAAATAGTAATTCCAGAGACCCTGATATGTCATGTTTCATGCTATTTAGAAGGTATCCTGGAATATTATCTGGGCCCACTGATGCAGTGTTCTTAGTCTTAGACAGACCATTAAGGACCTGTTCCCTAGTGATAGTAGGGGGAGATATATTTGATTATATTTCCTGAGGGAAGGTTGAGGGGGAGAGAGGGGTAAAGTTGGAGCTGAATTTTTCGGCCAGTAGGTTTGCTATATCTTCTGGCTCAGTATAGGTGGTTCCATTTACAATGAGCTCTGGACACAATTGTGTATTGCCTTTGATGTTGCAGACATAGCTAAAGAATGCTTTGTGGTTGTCCTTGGCCTGGGAGGCCAAACTTACCTCAAATTTGGCTTTGGTAGACTTTATTTGTCCTCTGAGTTGTTTGCTTAATTTTATGAGAGTGCTTTTATCCTGGTGGGTGCTACACCTCCTAATTTTTGCCATGCTTTTCTTCCTCCTGTTGTACAGCCTATAGATTTAGTGATTCCACCAGGGTGGCTTGTTTTTTGAGTTAGTTATGTACTTCTTCCTGGTAAGTGCAGCTGCCTCTGTGCAGCTATTAACATGCTGGTACAGGGTTTCTGTGAACAGTTCTGCATAGGCAACAGTGTTCTCAGGGTTTATGGGGGTTTGAAATTTTGCCAGGTTCTCACTTAATAGCAGGGAGCTAGCCATTCCTGAATATTCCAGATTTAGGGGGGGGGTCAAGGTTTTATTTTTACTTCAAAGGAGACCATTTTGTAGTCTGACCTTACCAGGGAAGGCATTATACTAGGGGGTATGCAGCACTCTCCCATATTAGTGAGGACCAGATCCAGTATGGTTGCACCCCTGGTTGTTGTATTGACTATCTAGTCCAGGGAATTTCTGTTTAGAAAATCCAAGAATCTCTGTACATGTATGTTTAGTGTTGCATAAGATTCCCAGCTAATAGTGGGGTAATTAAAGTCAGCTATGAATATGGTATTGGGTTGGATGGTTAGTGTTTCTAATAAATTTAAATACATGTTATGGGTTTCCTGGGTGATAGATGGGGACCTATAGCTTACAATGAAATGCTATTGGATTTTGCCTGTGGTGATCTGAACATTGAGCAGCTCTGGTGCATTGTTCTGTTTGACCAGCCTTGTAATATATTTATTTTTGATGTTCCTGCCTGTGAAGTAGCTGGCCTAAACGTGTGGAAGGAATTATAACCTTGCACATTTGTTGTGCTCTCCACGGCTTTAAATCATGTCTAAGTAACCACACAGATGTCAGCATTCTCTTGGGTAAGAGAACCTCTAGGGAGTTACTCAGCAGATGTCACAATGAAATTCTATCAGATTGCAGGACAAAAGTAGAAATGTAAGGAAAACAGTCAATATAACCATAAATAAGGGACACCAGCAACAAGCTTCTCATCAGTTCACAGGACAACAAACGCAGATGGAAGGAATACTTCCAGCAGTTTCTAAATGAAGAAAACACCAGGGAAGCTGTACTGCCCCTGACACATCCATTGATGAATTATGGATAGGAGCCCACCCTAGAAGAAATGAGAACAGCACCAAGGAAAATGAAGACAGAGAAACTGGCAGGTTCAGATCAGGTTGCATTAAGAATTACCAAGACATTGGGTGAGTTGTGGGAGAAATGGACCTTGGTGAACTCATAGGGGTAACGAGAGAAAGTTGGATCCCAGATGACCAGAGAATAAGCATTCTAGTGACTGTCTACAAGAACAAAGGGGACATTCACAACTGTGGGCAGTACTGAGATAGTGAACTCCTGTGACACTGCATGAAAGTGCTGGAGAGGCTTACAAATAAATATGCAGAGCAGTAGAAAGGAAGGTGGGAAATAAACAGTTCAGAGTCATATCAGGATGCAGTACAGCTAACCTGATATCTGTAGTCAGACAGATAGTAGAGAAGAAGTCAGAAGTGAGGAAATAGTCTAACTGGACATTCCTAGATGTAGAGAAAGTATGGGACGAAGTCCCAAAAAAGCTGATTTGGGCAGTGTTTTGATGATTTGAAGTCCAAAAACACAGGTAGAACTAGTTCAGGATATGTACAAGGACTCAATGACAAAGTGCAAACAGTTATCAGACTCATAGTGAGAAAGGTTGTACTTCAGTGTTCAGCCCCGTGCCACTTTTGTTCATACTGGTGATGGACTTCATTGGATGGGACAGATCAACAAAGCTGCTCTATGCAGAGAATATGTTATTACAAGCACACTATGCACAGAAACTTCAGTAAATGATGGAGGAATGGAGTGTAAAACTGAGGGCACACAGAATGAAACTGACCACAGACAGGATAGTTGTTATGGTAGTAAATTGATGAAATTGGTAGAAGCTGAAAATTATATAGAAGGGAAAGTGTGGAAGATGCTATCATCTTCAAGTACATGTGAGGGAGGTTAAGGAAAAGGGAAGTCTTAATGAGGAGGTCAAAACTAGAATCAATTGGGCTGTAGCCAAATAACACATAGTAGCAGTGATAGTGTTTGGCAGAAGAATGGCAAAGAAGCTGAAAGGTAAGGGGCACAAAACAGTGGTGCAGCCAGTACTACTGTATGGCACAGATACCTGGGCAGTGAAGACAGAGGAGCTGAGGAAGCAATAAGTAATAGGGAATGAAGTGCCTGAAAAGGTTGGTGGGATGCACAGTGTGGGACAGAAGGAGAAATGATGACAATGGATCAGAAGCCAAAGTAGATTAAATTGCAGTGAAGGCGAAAGAGAAGAGATTACGGTGGATCAAGCACATGTGCAAGAAAACAGAAGATGATTTGAATGCATTTGCATTAAATATGTTTTTACTTTCTTTTGTT